>NC_048223.1:20143967-20412141 GCF_002007445.2 Ailuropoda melanoleuca | reverse complement strand
TTCCTCCTCCGCTCCGCACCCCCTTCCTCCCTCCTCTCCCTCCCCCCTCCTCCTCCGCCGCCGCCGCCGCCACTTTCTCGCTCGCTCCCGCTCCCCGGACGCGGCGGATGAGCCGGCCCCGCTGGGGAAGGGCTCGGGGCGGCGGCGGGCGGCCGGGAGGAGGCTGCGTGCTCGGGGCTGGGGCTGCGAGCGGGGTGATTTTGTATTAAAATGAGGAGGAGGAAGAAGAGGCAGCCACAGCGGCGGCGGCGGCGGCAGCAGCAGCAGCAGCAGCAGGAACAGCGGCGTAGAGGGCTGCAGCCCGGGCGGACGCGCGGAGCCGAGCTGGGCACGGCGGCGGCGGCGACAGCGGCCGGGATGAGTCAACTAATAATTTAATGGGGGCAGAGACGGCAGCGCGGGGGAGAGCGAGCGAGAGCGAGCGAGGGAGAGAGAGAGAGAAGCAGCCCCGTCCGGGGACTCGCGCTCACACGCACGCACACACACACAAACACACACACCTCTCCCTGTGCCACCCAGCAACAACCGGCCTCGTCACAACAACAGCAACAGCCGCCCTCTAGCCCGGCCCAGGGACCGAGCATAAAGCCGGGGCGACTCCAGAGGACGCTTCCCACCCCTTCTTGCATTTCGGGAAACTCCTCATCAGTTTTGTTGGGGTTTCTGGGTTTCTTTTCCCCCCAAGTCCTAGTGCCATTGTGGTGCTCCTTGTTTACCTCGGACTCTGGCTGAGTGAGAGCTTGGCGACTTTTTGGGGGGAGGGGGCGGGGAGTTTGTCGCTGCTGAGGCGGTGGAGGTGGCTGGGGGTGCCTTCTGATTCCCTCCCCCTCCCCCCAAACCCTCTTTCTCTCTCCCTACTTACTCGGCTCCCCAGGCGCTCGCAGCCCCGCGTCAATGGGCTGGGAGAGGGTCCTCGGGGCTGCAATCAGCGAGGGCCGAATCAAAAGTGGCATTTCAGTGCCTTTCCGGGGCTCTTTCCGCGACCTTCTGCCCCCCACCCTCGCTGTCCCCCGGTAGATGCCCTCGTTGGGGGTGCGAGGCTGTGGGAAGAAAGTTTAAGGTTTGTTAATAATTAGTCGCAATTGTTGGGGAGGGGGTGGGGGCGATTGGAAGGGAGGAGAGGTGGCCTTCCCCTCTCTGCGTTCTCTGGGGTTATTGGAGAATAATATTGCAAGTGACAGCCAGAAGTAGACTTTCTGTCCTCACGCCGAAGAACCCGAGCGAGCAGGAAGGAGGGAGGGAGGGAAACGAGGGGACCTTTTTTCCTTTCTGGAGACCTTGTCCGCAGTGGGTTTTTTTTTTTTTTTTTTAAAGAGAATCCTCAGTCACCACCTCGCCTCCCCAGCACCACCACAGTGTACAGCTCATAACGGGTTTTGCTTTGTTTTTACGATTTCCCCCCAACGAATCACTTGTCAGATCAATTTTATCTTCTCCCTCCTCCCTACTTCCCACTCTCCCCTCCTCCCCCATCGAAAACCCTGTTCTCTGAGGTTAGACATTTTACAAACCATATATGTTGTTTTTCGAATTGTGATTTTTTTTTTAACCCCCTCTCCCATGGCTACTCTTCTAGACGTTTATTTCTGCCCTTCCCCCGCTTAGGGGGGCGGGGGTAGGGGAAGAGAAAATAATACAATTTCAGGGGAAGTCGCCTTCAGGTCTGCTGCTTTTTTTTTTTTTTAATTAAAAAAAAAAAGGACATAGAAAACATCAGTCTTGAACTTCTCTTCAAGAACCCGGGCTGCAAAGGAAATCTCCTTTGTTTTTGTTATTTATATGCTGTCAAGTTTTGAAGTGGTGAGTTTCAGGTCGGTTTTGCTAATTTCACTCAGTAAAACTGCAGTGTTTCTGTTTCTAGATAGTACTTTGCTTCTTTGTCTCTTTAAAAGGTCACAGTGAAAGCTTGGCCTGGATCGTGCCGGCCATATGGAATGGATAAGGGCACAATCTCTTAAAATGTAATTATGGGGTTCTTTGGGGGCGAACGAGGCGATCCAGCAAGGAACTCGTTGCAAAAGATCCCACATTGCAAAAAATAGGTTGTCGAAACCAGAATTTCGTGTTTTTCTTTTTCTTTTTGGAGGAAATAATAGCTGTGTCTGAGTTCAGTGTTTTATTCCGTAATTATCACATATAGACTTGGTTTATGGACAGGGAAATGGGATTTTGAGAAAGTAGCCTGCATTCTGTGTGCCAACCAGACTTTACACTAAAATGCGTTTTAAAATGTGTAACTCAAAAGAAACTCTCAGCCTGGCATCTGTTGAGGCCATAGTTAGTTCCCGAGCTGTCAGTCCAGCAGGCCCCGTGAAGGCTGCTCTTTCCAATACCAAACTGAGGTTTGGTGAACTTTAGCCTTGGGCACAGAGTTTAAATGAGTAAATTGGGTGTTTTATGTGCATGTAATTTTGCTTTATAATGTAAAGCTTTTTACAAGATGACTGAGTGTTTAATAGACTCTTATAGGTGGGTATTGGAAGGATAATTTTGCATGACCTGTATGATGTTTTGATTGTCCATGCATTAACTAAATTATAATCTATCACTTTCATTTGCTGTACAGCTTATAATGCTGTTAAACTTCGTGACTACTTAATATGTTTTGTAGCATTAACTTTGATGCTGTTGTCTACTCCCCTCCCCCCTTTTTTTTCTCAAATTGCCCCATGGGTTAAGTATTTCTTTTCAAATCATATGTTTTAAAATTCATCTTCTGCTCTAGGGGAAGGCAACCAATTTCAGAAAAAGCAGCTCTGTATTATAATCCACACGAAACATTAGAAACTGTTTTGAATAAGTTAATAATCATCGCTCTTTAATTTTGGCTTTAGACTGTAGTTTAATACAATGGAAAAGAGTAATCTTGATAAAAAGTGGTTAAAAGAGGCACATTTATTGTTAATGAACCTCATAACCAAAAACAGATGGGACCTCGATCAACGGTAAACCTTTAGTTCTCAGCGTGCCACCCTAGAGTATAAGGATAAATAGCTATTATTTCTCAAACTTTATAGTTCTTCAATTGGCATTCTTAAGGTTGCTTTTAAACCTACAGATTACCATTTCTCCGCCCCCCCTTCACCTCTTTTCTTGATTATAATGGACAAAGTAATCTATGGTTAAAGAGGGAAAAAATGCTTACAGAAAGGCCATGCTAATACAAGCTGGCTTTCAACAAACACAGATCTCAATAGCTTCTTTGGTACAATAATTTTTTTTTTTTTTTAAGAGTACAAGATATGTTGAATTACCAGACAGCTGGAAGAAAGTGGTAATTATTATACTCTCGTTGGCTTTTCTAAATATGATCCCCTCTCCCTTAGTATTGGTGAGTTCCATACTTAAAGTAGCAAGAAAGTTTATAAAATAATTCTAAACCTGTTCTGATCAGTTCAATTAAAACTGCATTTAGCAGTGACTTTGTTAGTGTACTAAAACAGTATGAAAATTGATGTCCAATGTATAATATAACAGAAAGCAATTATCTGTTATGTTTTTTCTGAAGTCAATTAAGATGCTGACTTCATTGCGTACCAAGATTATTTTTAAATGCTAGTGACTGTGTTTTACCAAAATCATCAAGGTCTTTTTAAAAAGTGGCACTTCAATCTAATATGTATATCACAAAGTATTTTCAAGTTTTTTGCTATTTAAATTATTAACAGCATTCTATTACTAAAGGACACCTAAATATTAACGCTAAAACATAAGTTGTAATGCTTCAGCACCTGGGGTATTTGAAGAAATCCTCCATTTCTTTCCATTTTCGTAAGGGTGATGAGATCCAATCACATGTGTGAGCCAGGACTTGACTAGATCTTTAATAGGTCATGGAATTCTTGAAACTTAAACAGTAGAAAACTTCTTCTGTGAATTAACCTATAAAGCCAATGAGGAGTTTAAAAAGCAGATATTTGCTACCTTCTTTTGAGATGGTATATATATATATTTTTTTTTCCTCATAAAAATTAAACTATATGTAAAAATGTAAACGTGTACATCATATTTAATTAATATTTTGTACTGTGATAATCTTCCCATTCTTGATGAAAGTGTTACTATTGTGTTCTGTAATAAGTTTCTAATTTTTAAAAATTGGGACTACATAAAAATGTTTCCTTTTTAGCTATACTTGTGGTAATTCTTGTTCTAAGAGTAAGCCCATTTCCCCCAACTTAGTTTTGTTGGCAGGTGACAAATTACCTTTTCATTCTAATATGCGTAGCTACAGTTTACACAAATTATTCTGTTAACTTGAATGGAAATGTAATACTGTTATCTAAAAATATAGTAACATCTGCAGTATATTATTTACCTAGTTAAGCAATTTTACAAGTATGTTAAATTTGTGGAAAGAAACAGCTAGGGATAAAATACTTGGTGTATCATATATAATATATATACAGAGAGAGGGTGGAGGAGAGAGAGAGAGAGAGACCCCCATCCAATTATAACATGTCTTCTTTTTAAATTCTGGCAGGTGATCTTTAGAGGGTAACTGAGTATGGATCATTTGAACGAGGCAACTCAGGGGAAAGAACATTCAGAAATGTCTAACAATGTGAGCGATCCGAAGGGTCCACCAACCAAGATTGCCCGCCTGGAGCAGAACGGGAGCCCGCTAGGAAGAGGAAGGCTTGGGAGTACAGGTGCAAAAATGCAGGGAGTGCCTTTAAAACACTCGGGCCATCTGATGAAAACCAACCTTAGGAAAGGTAAATACTTTCAAGCCAAATCCTGGAAAGCTGCAAGCCCTTGTGTCTACTCAAGGCCACTTTGTGTGTGTGTGGGGGGGGGGGGGGAGAGGCAGAACCTGTCTTTGTATGTTCTCTTCCTTGATTCTCTTTCTGGTTTGAAATTAGTTACATTCCACGCTGCAGTGCCAGTCAGTCATGTTTGGAAAGTGTAGGCTCTGGGCTTGACTGGAGCACCTTACCCCACATTAGTGTGGAATCGTTGGGTGTTTGATGGTAAGGACTGAGTTAAATATAATGGCCTTCGTAACACAGGCCTTCCATTGAGGAGGTGGTATTGTAGTAGAGGATATGTACGTGGCTGTTGCTTAAACTAACCCTGATTAAGACTAAGACACTTAGATTGTTTGAGGACTGCCTTAGGTTGTATCAGAGGATTACTAGCTATAAGTCATTTTCAGAGATAATGGGAATCTTATGTGATATGATATAAAAGTTTTGCAATGTCATTTTTTTTGTGGCTTGTTTTCTTAAGAGCAAATTTATTTATTTAGCAGTGAAAACCTGATGATTCTAGTTTTTGATTTTTTTGCTACGGTTGAGTATTTTTTGATAAAGGAAGGGCAGACTTAGGCAAGTTTACAAAGGGAAGATATGTAACTGTGTGACTCCTTTCTACCCATTTAATATTAAATTGATGAAGTTTAGCAACTTTGTGTTCAGCACTGCTGTTTATGTAGATCAGTGCCTATGCTGGGTGTAACGTGTGTGTCTCATAATGGTCTTTATTTTGTCTGTGAATAACTGTGTTTAGGATTCAGATTTTTCCTTACATTTGCTAAGCGAAGGATAAAAATGCCATCTTTTAGCAACCAAGAATATTAAGTAGATAAAGTTAGAAGGCAGAGGAATTTCATTGTGTTTGATGCATAACATTTATCATACAATCATTTATTTTTTTCTTGGTTTGGCGAAAACAAAGAATATATTGATCCTGAAATGAACAGACACAGCAGTCCGTATTGTTAGATCTTTATCTATTAAAAATGGAAAAACAGCACTTCAGCAAATTCTTTGGCCTCTACTCATGATTACCCTATTTATTGATTGTTTGCCAAGAATGTATGCATCTTAAGAAAGCCAGGGTAAGAGCATTAAAAATATAATTTATTACAGCTTTTCAAACTGAGTGCATTAATATTGTACTGTGAAGCACTGGGGCTCTATAAAAAAGACTTTCTGACGCCTGCAAACATATAAGTTCCATAAATTCCTAAATAGGAGATTTCAGCTGTCTCTGGTATTATGTGATATTTGCACAGCAAACTTTAATGCCAGGACAGTTTTAGACAAGGATTCTACAGACTTCACTGCTCCTTATGGCAGACGTGCTGTTTACACAGGCTCATAAACCTTCAGCAAAAGCTTCTAAGACTGCCTCCAGGTTTAAATCATGTGGTATTTTTAGCATTCAGCAGTGACCAGTGCACTCCCCTTTTAATGCTGGAAGGTTATGAAGTTGCTGTAGTTGGAAGTCTCGCCAAACACTAGCACAAATAATCAGACAGTTCAGAGAAGGCTCCTGTTCAGCATTGCTCGCAGTATCAGGAAGGCAAGGGTGACAAGTTTGCTAGAAGGTATAGCAGCTAGATTTGTCATTAAATGATTCTGTTGTCACTTTCTCAGTAGCCACCTTAATTATCTACAGGGTATCTAAATAAAGTCCAAAGTGAATCCGATATGTTTCAACAGTTCGTAAAACCTGTAGTTATTTTCTTAGGTCTGGGGAGCGTATAGTAGTACACGTCTGTATCATTCTGTAAGAGCAAAAATCAATGCGTATGTTTTTGTTGTACTAACCCAACTCTTTGAAGCCATCAGAACAGGGGGAGGAGAAACCAAAGTACAGTAATTTCACTTCCTGCTCAAATGTTGTTGTTTTTTTAAACATTGCTTTCATAGTGACTTATTTTAAAAATTTAGTTTAATTGTAGAAGGTTCTCAGCTTGCTTCAAACAACAAAATTACTAAAGCTTTTTGGTGGTGGTGATGTGTTTTTGTTTTTTTTTTTTAAATCTTCTTTTTCATGCGCATGGTTTCTGTTTGACAGGTGCTAGATAAAAATTGTGGCTGAGATGAGAGAGCACTACTTAAGAAAAAGAGGTTGGGTGTTTTTGTTTATTTGTTTGGGAAATTTTGCCAAAGTACCTTCAAGCCAAGGAAGAAATCACCAGTTTGCATGTTGCTATTTTTGCTGTGGTCTTCCCAAGTCGTCTTCTGATCCCTGACAGGTTCTCTCTCTGGTATAAAACAGATGAATGAATGACAAGGATATTGGCAAGCTGTGCGGCTTGTTTTTCATGCCTAGCCTGTTGGGTACCTCCGAATGAGTTTGCGAGCTTTTCTAAGTAAACCAAAAGGGGTTTATTTGTCAGAGCTAGAATCTCTAGCGAACAGTTCACTCAGGCTTTGGTGAGGATGCACATGTGAAAAAATGTAGCTGTTTTACTGCCGGCTTTTGTTCAGCATAAACAAGAAAGTAGAGCCTTTTTAAAGGGCATCCCTGATGTCAGGAGGAAATCCTGATTTTGAGCCCTGGTTGGTATGCACTAGAAATCTGCAGAAGTTGGTAGGATTCTGTGAGTCCAGAGGGCAGAGCCTTATAGAGGCATTAATGTTATAGGACTAATTGGGGATCCTGGGTGCCCTGTTAAAGTAACCCTTGTCATCATTTATGCTAAAGATGATGCCCTCCTGGCAGTTTGCCACAGTACAGTTCAGATGCATCTGCTTTTAACCCTTTTCCGTATATCACTGGAAGTCTGACAGTGCGTTGCATAAACACCTTGAGTCCTACAGCATTCCGTGATTTCATTTTCTAGAAGCCTCTTTTCTCACGGTGGTGTGGCCTGTGCTTATTAATCATCTGGCTCCTGAGTTATCACACTGGATTAAAGTAAATAAAGAGAGAACACATCAAATCTATGCAGATTCCTTTATGCTCACATGTCATTCTGAGGCCACTTTCCTTTTCTCTGTCTCATACCATGTAACAGAGATTGTTTTCAAGACCTGTGGTTGCTGTGATATCTTTTTAGTCAGGTAGATTAAATGAGTGGCCATAAAAATGATCTTATTTATTTACATTATGCACATATTGAAATCATATATTTTGAACATCAGTTTGGTTAAGTTTTGTGTTTCTTTTATGGAACTGTTAAGTAAAGATCTTAAAAAAGGAAGAACATGCTAAAAATGTTAGCGTCAAAGCTAATCTGGACACAAACAGGAGAAGTTTAATATTAACAAAAGCACGTAGGAAGCATGAAGGTGGGTTCTTGGGAAGACAACTACAGTGAGTTACGTTTGCACCCTGTATACCACTCACAGCAGATCAGACGAGACACTTATCTCTCGTCAGCATTATCCTTTGATCAAAAAGGTAATTCTGCATTCATTGATTTCGGAAAATTCACTGTTAATGTTAAAGCAGAGCCCAGGTTATCTTAGGACCAAGTTCACGTTCTATTTCCATATTTCTCTTCCAACTTTAAACAATAAAAGAGTGTATATGTTTGTGTGTGCGTGCTTGTGTTTCTGTGCCCTGTCTGCCTCGGAAACACAGTCTCCCCTTCTCTCACTATTGGGAAGATTTATTTTCATGGTCTAGTTTTTCCTCCCCCCAGATTGTATTCCTGAAGATTGTTGGTTTGCGTCTCTTTTCCTCTGTCTCTTCGATAGGAACCATGCTACCGGTGTTCTGCGTGGTGGAACATTATGAAAACGCCATTGAATATGATTGCAAGGAGGAGCATGCGGAGTTTGTGTTGGTGAGAAAGGATATGCTTTTCAACCAGCTGATAGAAATGGCATTGCTGTCTCTGGGTTATTCGCATAGCTCTGCTGCCCAGGCCAAAGGTAAATAATGCATACGTGGGGTTGGAAAAATTGCTTGGCATCCTTTGTTTACTTTGCAGAGAAAGCACTGAATATTTTTATTCAAAGAACTGTAGCCTGTGTGTTACATTGGTTCCTTATAGACTGTGGGTTTAAAAAATTGGCTTAATTCAGTTTGGTTTAGTTAACACACATTTTGCTTGTGTGGAATGTCGAGGTAGATTTTTTTTTTAAATTACTTCAGCTGAATCATTAGTATGCTTATTGACCTTAATAATCTGCTCCACTGAGGACCCACAAGGAAGTGAGGAGCGTATTTGAGCAGATGGACTGTTGAGAGTCAATTTGCATTTATGACTGAATATCTAGTTCTGTTTCTTTTATTCTGTTTCTGATGGTTTTATGGGCTGTAAAGTATTTTTCAATGCTGATTCCCATTGCAATAGAGAATCTTATCTAAATCGTAAAGCCATTTAGAACTGGTTCAGCTATGTCTTATTAGAACTTCCTGTAAGTTAGGAAAATGTGGCCTATGCATAGGTTTTATTGATGGGGTTTTATTTCCAAAATAATAAACAACCCTACAGTCATTTACATAATTTCACAATTTGGAAAGCTAAGCTGTGAATATTTTCATTGACCTGCCTTTTAGAGGGAAGGGAATCATTCAAACAGAAATAACAATATTGCTTGCGGTGGGGGCAATGAAAAAAGCAACCACCACCACCTTCTACTAGAAATATTATCTGAAAGGTAAAATACTTACTGACGTATTCTCTTTATCTGGAATAGGGCTAATCCAGGTTGGAAAGTGGAATCCAGTTCCACTGTCTTATGTGACAGATGCCCCTGACGCTACGGTGGCAGATATGCTTCAAGACGTGTATCATGTGGTCACATTGAAAATTCAGTTACACAGGTGAGTCAGGATAGCAGTTCTAGGGCAAAACGTTCTATGTGCCTGATCTTTTGAAATAAAGCGTCTCTGGTCAGCCTTTCATTTTTATTTACCCTGTGTTTCAGAAGCTGATTTTATTGCTTTATCCCTTCTGCCTTATTTTCCTAACTTCAATGTATATTTAAAAGCAGCCCCCCCCCCCAATTTGTAGGTTTTGTGCAGGATATCAAAAGACAAGACTTTTTATATTTAGTCAATTAAATGATGCATTACAAGAAGGCATTTTACATAAAGTTTACTTAAGAGAAAAATATTTTTGCATATCATGAACAGTGCCATCTGTGTACATTTTGTGAAAGAATGCTTTATTCACTATTGCCGCGATTTTATTTATTTATATTTTTTTACCATTTTAATTCGTATGAGCAGAGTCACGAAAGGAAAACGGTTAATACATTAATGCTTTTCACGATGGCTCGTGAGAAGGCAGTACACCTTAAATTGTCTTCCCAAGCGCATCAGAGCAGGAAGGTAGAAGTAACATGAAAAAATAGCCACCACAGGCAGCTGATGTATAATTCATGCATCGATACAGCAGATGTGTTGTATAAAGTAATTAACTAATCGGAACAATCAGGAGACCGAGAGCAATCTCCAGATGCATCTGTTTGATGCGCAAAATGAAATCTGTCTGTCTTAAAGGAATGTTCTGCAGCGGGATGCAATCTTGTAATAATCCCCTCTCTAATCTATGTCTCAAATAGTTGCCCCAAACTAGAAGACTTGCCTCCCGAGCAATGGTCGCACACCACAGTAAGGAATGCTCTGAAGGACTTACTGAAAGATATGAATCAGAGTTCGTTGGCCAAGGAGTGCCCCCTTTCACAGGTACTTAGCATAGCATGTAATAAATAATAAGCCATCCTGGGCAGCCCTGATTTGAGGTTTGATGGGGCTCCATAGTCTAAAGCAACTGGTATGTGAAGCAAGACTGTCAAAATCGCAAAGTGACTTGACCACTGGTGACTTTAAACAGTATGCCTGATTTATTCTGAACAGAGCCTTTACACTTTTTCTCCCTGGGGGAAAAGAGCGAAGGAAAAACAGCTCAGTAGAAGACTGTGCTAGCTTGTTTTCAGATTCTTCTCCTGAGTGCTCTGAGCATGGAAGCTGCGTTCTCCAGAGTGCCCTTATTTAGGAAAGAGTAAAGGTGGTATAACTTCCAGGAACCTTTGGTGAGTGGGAATGGCAGTGAAAGTGTTAATGGAAAACTTCACCATGCTACCTGAATAAAATAAGAGTGCGGTTTTGGGATATTTTGTTCACTACAAAAAGGGGGAGAGAAGCATTTCGTATAAACAATTATAAAAATAAGACGTTTCTTCCCTGTAACCAAAGGTTGAGTAGTTACTTATTGGGATTTTGTCACGAGGTTTGTGGCATTGGTTTACTTTGTTTTTGTTTTGTCTTTTGGTGGAATCTTTTTTTTTTTTTTCCCTCTGAGATTCCTGTCATCTCATCAGAGATTCTTGAAATGAGACAAAGATTTATTATTATTGTACTTGATATTTTAGAATGAATTGTGGTGAAGCGTAACTAAAACTCTAGATAGAGACTGCCCCGTCTCTAAATTTAAAACCAGACATCATTTTTGATAATGCTCAGCTGATTTCACATAAAAAAGGGTGCTATGAACCTGCTCTTAATGGGCTGCTTGGGTAGTCACTACGTAATTGTGTTAGAATGCCATCCCTCAGTGTCAAACCCAATGTGAGGTCATCCCATGATATAGTATAATTCAAGTACGATCTAACTAGATTTTTACCCCATTTTGAAGTTCTTTTATTTCAAGTTCAAAATGTAATTCTGAATGTTAGGCTGTCAGTCACTTGAATGTGAATCGTGTGATTCTGCTATTAACATTTCTGCAGTTGAGATGTTGCCAAATTGTATTTCCAGTGTGATGCTCGTGAGGGTACTGGGACCTTTGGAAGGAAGCTTTGTGGGCTTTTGTGCTACTGTTTTATGGAAACTCCATGCATCTCAGGTTACAGTCCATCAGCTTTACTTTGATATTTGTTAGCAGTTGTAGGAATAGAGCAAATGAATTAAGTTTATAGTTAAATAAGGCTTTCTATATATATATTCTTTTAAGGTAGGCTATAGCCATAGGTAAAATATATTCTGTATTGCAAGTGTCAATTTCTTGGAATTCAGGGCAAACTCTTTTTGTCGTTTCAGCTTATTTCCTTCTATCTTCCTTCTCTCATCCTTGGAGTAGAGAGGATGTGAATTTATAACCATCAAATAAAAGTAATTTAAATTAATTAAACACAGTTAAATCAATAGGATGATATAATGAAGCAGGTGACTCTTACATCGGGGACTTTAGGTTTTGCAGACAACTCCAGATAATATGTCACTCGGTTGCTAGCATTTGAAAATTTGAAACGTCCTAGAAATAAACTTTTTTTCTTTAACTCAGAGTTAAAATACACATAAACGTTTACCCAGTACAGGAAGGCCATGTATCTCCATGTTGCTAAATGTCCCATTGATTTTGGAAGTAAATTCAGGCAAAGATTTAAGGCATTTACTGTGAGCTGGAGAAGAGGATGCTAGTACGAGTATTAACTGATAGAAGCAGTGAGAATTAATTGTTCAATGACATCAACATTCAGCCAGTAAACTCCACCTCACTATAGCTTCTAAATATAATTGTGAGTTTACTTAATGTTATCATGGGAAATGAATTGAATACAGACAATTATAACATTAAACAGAATGACAAAATGAAATTCGGGGCTTGGTTTTAGAGTCCTACATCGGTGAATTTCTGTAGAGAGGCCTTTGGAGGAACGTGCGTCTGTGTGTAACTGTGGACCCTGCTGTCATCACTGAGCGGTGGAACGGGGCTCTAACTTCAACATTGGTTATAGTTACAATTGTCCTTTCTTTAAAAATACCTTTTGAAAAAAACTGAGTGTAGTTTACCAGTGGCAACAAATATTTGAAATTAATTTAATGTTTAATATTATGAAAAAAATGCAACCTGTTCTTTTAAATGAGTGAGTTATTTTATACTCTGCTGTGTCATCTTTTATTTTTTTCTCTAGAATGAGTCCATGAATCTTGACACTCAAAGCAGAAAGTTTTAATAATGAACTGTGTTCCATTTGCTTATTTTCTTTTCTTTCTTAAGTTATTAAAGAAGAGAAATCCAAGCTCTGTAAGGCCTAAGCCCAAATTATATGCTGAGCTTGGCAGAACCCCTCTTTCTTTCCCCTGTGGTTGAGAGACAGTAGAGGATGATGGTATTGTGAAAAATGCCTAGCAAAAAAAATATTGCCTCCGTCTTCTACAAAATGGAACCTAACATCAAGAAATGCTAACTCTTAAGACTTGTTTTACCCCCCTGTGGAGGTTTGATTGATTCACTTGAGAATTTTGAACATACAGTCTAGCATCCGCATTTTGCTGTACATTAAGAGTTTTGTTTAATATGATAAAATATCTCAGTAGCTCTAGAGTCCTTTACTGTAACATTGAGCAGAATGTCCACCCTGAAGACCTCAGTTCAGCTCCCTTCACAGAGTAGAAGCGGGAGGGAACACCAGTGGGAATCCAGCGGGAATGTGCCTGGGGTATCTGACAAGCCCTGCCTCCAATGCTCTTAGGAGGATTCCTGCACACTTGCTGGGCAGATGTCCTTGGAATCTTAGAACTAGGTTTTATCCTACCCAGACTCCTCCTTGGACAGATGAAGGAGCCAGTGGCCCTGGAGGTCAAAGTCAAAATGCTGCTTAGTGACCGACCCAAAAGTCCTTTCCCAGTGATAAATTTAGAGTGTGTTGATTTTAAAATGAATACTTCTGTTGTCTTGCCATAATGTCTGATAACATTTGCAAGGTTTTCTCCAGATGCAGGAACTCCATAAGGGTGCATAAAGGTTTGATTTATAACTATGCCCTTATTCTATTACTACTTTCCTAAATCATAAATCTGCCCAAATAGATTGATATCCATCTATTAAGTTTTTATACCACGTGTTTATTTTTGTAAAAACCTGCTAAGACACCTTAGCTCCTTATGGATCTGAAGTTGGTCACTTTCTTGTTACTCTCTCTTTTTTCATGAATGTGATTGGATAAGCTGGGTGTTGTATTTTGAACCGCAAGTAAGGAGGAGAGAATAAATCTGGCTTGGGGACAGGAAAGCCTGTGGTCATGAGAACATTGAGAGTATGGATTCGGGGGGTAAATGGGGAGTTAAATAATGTAAACGTTTTGATTTACAATAAAGCATTTCATTTTCATTTTGATTTTCCCTGAAGTTTTAGAAATTGAACTTAAGAATTGGATAAATATGTATACATTCAGTACAAGGATAGATTCATTTTGTTAAAAGTACCATAAGTAAAAGGTCAATTATTACTTCTCCCAGCCTAATGTCTTCTAAAAATATTTAGGCAAGATACTCCTGAGAAATTTTAATCTGCTATGTACATTTTTCCCACCCCACTCCTACCACGCACACACACGCGTGCACACACACACTCACTCATACATCACAACTCTCACATTGTCAAGGCACTGGGTCAGTTTCTCACCTGGGGAAACGTAGTTCCAGGCCCAAGTCCTTCGTGAAGTAAGTGAGAATTGTCATTTTTATTTTCAAGCAGCAAAATATATATAAAACATATTTAGGTTTGAACATTCCATTTAGAAGTCATATTGAGTAAATCATTTTTTCCTTTTCCTTTTCCTTTTCCTGACAGCATCTAAGGATCTAATATATGCCAGGCTTTTCATTAGGTATTGGCAAAACAGGTAAACCACCCTGCCCTCCTGGAGCTTACCATTTAACCACGCTGATTCTGTGAAACTTGACAGTCATTGCCATAGACATTTAATAAACCTCTGTGCTCAGTTGATTTTCAGTCTATATGAGCAACAATTTAAAAATTTCTGTCAGTTATGCTATAAATATGTTTTTTAAACTGTACTTTGCATTATTGTTTCATAATTTTAAGACTGAAATGACATTTCTGAAAATTTTTAAATAAACATTAGTAATCACTTCTCTCGAGAATATCCAACATCAATATTCATATATTGTATTTCATGTGAGAGTCTGACCCTATGAAATTTATTCACATATTCACATACTTATTTATTCAAAAATATGTATTGACGTTCTGCTGTGTGACAGGTGTCCTGTTTCCTATGTAGTAATAAGGATGATACACTTTAGTAGTTGAAATAATAACAATTTCTATTTAGTGTTTTTGATGTATCACAGGCAAATCTGTCACCCTAAGCATTAGTTAGTTTGTATCCCATTCTCAGTTGAGGAAACCTGAGGCATAGAGTGTTTGCATGAGTCTCAGAGTCACAGCTGGTAAAGCAGAGGGGGGAGAATTCATGCGCAGAGCCTGTGACCTTAACCAAATATCCTTCTTGGTCACATATAGATGAAGGGCTTTTTTTTTTTTTTTTTAAGGCTTTCTCAAATTAATTTGATGTGTTTTATAAACTACTTCCTTTTCCCTAAGTCCTGATAACTGCTTACAGTTTTCCAGTTGGATTTATTCTCACTGCTGAAATTTTGCTGTAGGATATGGGGTTTGATTCTGTTGCTTGTCCGTTGACTTGCTTTAAAAGTATCATCGTTTCATGCCCCTAGCTTAGAGGTGAGAGGGTAGCTCAGACCACAGGGACTGACCTCTGGGATACTCTGGTATTTGGGAGGTTCCAAAAGGTTTGAGTTTAGCAGCTCTGTGACAGTCACTTCCTGCCCCATCCTGTCACATCCGTCTGGATCGGTTGGTGTAATTGAGCTACCAGCCCTTTGTTTTGACCCCCAAGACAATGTTCGGCATTTGCACTGGAAGCAGTGGGCAGTTGAATTTCTTGAGTCTATTTGCAAGGGTAGACTTTAGTCAGCCACTGGCCTGCTATGATGGATGAGGATATAACTGGCCAGCTCCATTTAAAAATAGAGCGTTTCCTGTTTGAGAGTGCTTGTAGGATTTTGTACTTGCCCCTTCCTGATGTAATACATAAATTTTGTTGTTATTTAAATACGTATCCTTTTTTAAATTACCAAACTTTTCCCAGCCCTTACCCTACTGACCATGGGAATCCAAGGTTATGAACATCTGCTTTGCCAGGCACTGAAGTACTTGATACTGATTGGATTTTATTAAGCATTTTCAGCAGTTGTATTCAAGGTGAGCTCCATAAAGGAAATGGTAAACCAGTCTTCCATGGGTAGTAGTGTGAATTGCTGATACTTTCTCCTGCCTTCTTTTTTGAACCAGTTACTACTCTTTCTCTTTCAACTTAGTGAGTTATCTGCTTTGTGTTACTATTATAATATATAGAATCTACAATAGAAGGATAAAAATGTGCTCCAAATTGCAAGTTTTCCTTTTTGAATCTCATATATCAGGCTCATTTTTAGCTGATTTAGATACATAAGGATTTTACTGTAGCTTGATGTTAGCTGTCTGTAACCTTTCAGATATATTAATCAAAAAAGCCAAACTTAATAAAGCATCTAACTTAAAATGGATTGATCTCAAATATTTTATAGCTACTATCTTTTCACAATAGTAAAACATAAAAGAGTTTAAGTCATGCCAATTCAGAGAGTGCTTTACAATGTGTAAGTACTTCATTTTCACTTAATAGATTTTTACCTGTGCTTTGTTTTAGATCTTCACAGGTTTCCTTTGACCTCAAAATCACTAATGCAAGGAAAATTACCATATCATGAGAGCATTTCCCCTATTTTCTTCTGATTTGCTGAATAATAAATACTTGCCCGAGGTTTAAGAATAAATATGGCCTGGAGAAAGCCTACTAAATGCTGTTTTCTAATTGTTTTTTTAAAAAGTTAACCAAATCATGCTAATCAATCTGATTTTCTTGCTAAAACAGAGCTAGTTTAAGAGTGCTTTTGGAGTGTCTTTTTTCACAATTACCACTTAAATTTCAAGTTGGGCTCTATCTGGATTTGCTTTTTAAACCTGCTTTATTTCATGTCAGATTTGGCCATACAGACTCATAAACAAATAAACAAAAGACCTTAAATTCAGAATAATCAAAACAAACAGATACGTGCACCCAATTTTTTTTTTCCTGTTTCATTGGAAACTGCTTGATCATAACGTGCTCTGAGTATAAAAAACATAAGAGAGCCTTTAACATAACAGGAGAGAGCCTCAATCCGGCTCTGCAGCTCATTGCCAATTGAAGTAAGGAACGCTCTGGCTGTTGGGACTTTTAAATCTAGACTTAAAAGTTATTTGTTCTGTTTAGCATTTTTAAAATGATTCTATTAGGAATTGTATGTGCTTCAGTTTTAATTTTAACTCATAATGATTGTAAAGCACCCTGGGATGCTTGCATGAAGGGCGCTTCAGAAATGTAAGATTGTATTGTGTTCTAATATTCAGTATTATTACGGGGTGCTGGAGTTTCATCGCGGACATTCATAAGGTTGCAGAATTCCTCATTGTGGAGAAGGTAGCTGACTTCCTTCAGTAGTCTTTTTTTTTCTTTCATTTTTACTCTAAAACTTTATCCTTTTTAGCAATCATCTTTTTTCTTTCTTCTTTAAAAAAATATTATCTTTTATTGCAATATTTTCCCATAAAAATGCTAATCTAATTTAGTTTACTCAAAGGGATTAAAGATGCAAACCAGATGTGATAGGTTGAAAGTTAAGAAGAGATTAACTCTTTGTTAGCACCATAACATTCTTCTTCTAAGATCACATTCTTACCCAAACGAGAAGACAGGGGACTTTATCTCTGGGTACCACTGGTTCTCCTGGGCTTGCCCCTTTCTGCTGCCAATCCAGCATTTGTTCCCAGGCGGTTAAAAATGTGGAGCTACCTGAAACAGGTATGGACTTTATGAAACGTAACAATAGGATTTCCAGAGAGGTATTGAAACTCCTAGGTTATGTTAAGGTAGGACAGAGCTTGATTTTGTTTTCTTCTTATTTCTTAATGGAACTGTTTGTCAGAGTGATTTGTTTCTTCAACAGCTTCATTCTGGCACTTTTTATGTGAGTCCTTGTGTGCCATCACCTTCATTAGTGAGCTTATAGCATTCATTACCTAGGAGTCAAGGATGTGAGCTCTCTCCTTACCAGCTCTGTAAGCTCCGGGAAGTGACTCTCCATGCCTCAATTCCCTCATCTATAAAGTAGGAAGATAATAGTACCGATTTTTCAGGATTGTTATGATAATTATGTGAATTAATACATGTTACACATTTAGAACAGTGCTCAGTTCTAAAGTGTACAATAACTTTGGCTGTTTTTCTGCAACATGGGGATTGAGAGGTTGAAATTTCCCTTGGAGGTGCTGTGTAGTCTAAGAAACTGCTGCTCCATAGAAGATTTTGATGCAAAATTCAGTTTTTATGGAAACAACCAAGAACATTTCATTTGTAGAAGAATTAAAGGACTGTGTTGTAGTCCATTCTCACCTGTGAGGGACACTTCTAGCATCATCCTTTGACATTTTAAAGTCCTTTGAATCATTATAAAGTTCCCGTGTATTTTAAGATGGAAGTGGAGGAAGGCTAAACTTTGCACTTTACTTTTTTTTTTTTTTAAGATTTTATTTATTTATGTGTGAGAGAGAAAGAGCATGGGGGTGGGGGAGGGGTAGAAGCAGACTCCCTGCTGACCAGGGAACTGATGCAGGACCCTGGGATCATGACCTGAGCTGAAGGCAGACGCTTAACTGACTGAGCCACCCCAGACGCCCCTGAACTTTGCACTTTAAATGCCCATTTGTAAGTTAAGCAAATAAGGTACTCTAGACTAGACAATGTCCAAAGAGGATAATGATGCCTCAGGTGGGAGTTTGTCTGGTGTCCTTTTCTTGAACTCCTGTCATTCCCACTCCCTGCACTCAGGGCTCCATCCTGCCTTTGCGCACCCATCATAGTACTTTCCACACTGTTCTGAAATTATGTGCAGACTAACTAGGCTCAGCTTACATTGTGATTAACTGTCACAAAGGGACTAAGTTTGATTTGTCATCGCAGTTGTAAATCCTGGCACACAGTAGGATCTCAGGAATATCTGCGGAGCGGACATAGCCTCATAGGATTTTCACCGTATTCGTTTCATGAACCAATAAACTATGTTGGTAGTTTTATTAGTAGTATTTTATAGATACTCAGATCTATAGTATCCTACTGTACAAAATATTTTTTCCTATTTTACTTAATTCTGAATTTTTAATTTATCTAACAAGAGCAAATTACCTCTGAATTTTTCTCTAAGTAAATTCTTCTCTGTTATCCCAGGCTGTCTCGTCTTTTTGCTCATGTTGTGATAGTCTTGAATATATATACAAATTTACATGTTTGTGAGCAGAACAGTGGTCTTAGAGGTACGGGGGACCCAGAGATGTAAAAAATGCTGTAAAAGACGTAATTCTATGTCACTGTTAAGCGCAGTCTTTAGCACTATATTTATATGCATGTTTAAAATTTTTCTTCCATAATCGAACGTATATTTCAGCATGGTTAATACTTTTCATTTTAGCTCTGTTGTGTTATATTTGAGATCCTTGCTTTTTTACTGTTAATTCCATTTGTCCATTTCTCGTATTTAAAAATATCTAAAGAAGGAAAATTTCAAAAGCAGAGTCAAGTGATTTATATACAAAGTTGCTGGTGCTGCCAGCACAGAAATGCTAACAGTCTGAGCCACCCTGTATGGGCTCACAATGTCCCTTCCTCAGTTGATGCTCTAAAGTCCACATTTGGCATTGGAGACTCCGTTTAGAGCTATAAACACATTATGCGTTAAAGTCAACTGTAGAAAGGCTCAGAATCACCTGAATTTAGGGAGAGCTGCAAGTGTAGATAACTGTTCCGCCATTCCAGAATGGGCCTCAGGGACTTGGTTTGTCCACCCTTCTGCATGAGCCCCATCTCAGCCAGGAGCACATAACCTCCCGCGATGGACGGGGCTCATTATCTCTCGATGTCCAACCTGTGCAGCACATTTTTACCATTTTACTGTAACTCCTGCAGACGTGACTGCCAGTATGTGGCAGTTACCAAAACTGTGAAGCATTTTCATGCTGTTGATAAAGATGAGACAGATTAATTTGATTTTTCTTTGTGACCTAATCCCAACGTGACGTTGGTTTATATTTATAGAGTACACATGGAAAGTCTTGGTTAACAAAGGTAACTAGTAAAGCACAGAAATCAACGACATGATTTAGCCCTTAGCCTCCTGGGAAATCTTGGATCAGATCTTAGGGGATTCATGGACCCTATAATGGGCTTCTGGGGGTTTGTGCCGACCTAGAAGTGAAGAGTTACTTTCGGGAGTATATGTGGTGAGACCTTTGAAAGGTTTCATGAGATTCCCAAAGAGAGTTTTGTGGTTCCGTAGAAAGCTAAAAGCTGGACTGTCTTTTCTCCCCCGGTTTCAGGCAATACAGCTTAAAATCTTAATAATGTTCATATGAAGAAGGAATGCAGAGAAGGAATATGTAATCTATAAAGAGGTAGAGAGCCTAATTCTAGTACAGTTGACCTTTGGACAGCGCAAGGTTAGGGACACTGACCCCCTGCACAGTCGAAAATCCACATAGAAATTTTGGCTTCTCAGTAACTTAACTACTAACAGCCTGCTGTTGACCAGAAGCCTTGCAGATTACATAAACAGTTGATTAACACATATTTTGTATGTTACATGTGTTACATACTGTATTCTTACAATAAAGTAAGCTAGAGAAAAGAAAACATTAAGAAAATCATAAGAGAAAATACAGTACTGTAAAAAAAAATTTTAAAAAAAGCCACTGCATATAAATGGACCCATGCAGTTCAAACCTATGTTGTTCAAGGGTCAACTGTATTTACTTTTGAAAAAATGGATTTGAACTACCTCAGTCCTTTTACTCTGTGGCTTTATGTTTTCAAAATGCTTTATTTAGGACCCCTGGAACTGAACACAAATTTGCTATTTTTTTCCTGTTACGTCTAAATGCAGATACTAGAAATTTTAATCTCCATAGAGGATGGGAGATTTAACTACACAAGGACCATCAGAGAAAGAATAAGCAAGCATTCCCCCAAATTTGCAAGTTGGTACAGAGTACCTAAAGTTTAGAATCTTAGAAAACAATTAACAATTTTAAAGTCACTGGATTTAGATTAATCTAACGAAAAACTTCCAAAAATTCAGTTTGGAGTAGTATAATGTTTAATTTAATAACAATGGGTGTATTTTTAATAATCACATTATAAGCAAGATACCAGGGGGTGGGGGGGGATACTTTAACCTTCCTAATAAAACTGTGGTTGGGACATTTGCAGTGAGTGCCTGCAAATGGATGATGTGTCTTACAAGTGAATCTTCTTAAGTCATTGAAGAAGACCCAATAGGACCTCTGTTTGGGAATACATGGAGATTTCATAGACTCTGAAAGCTGTTAGAAGAGACCTTGGAGATTATCTAGTTCAATCCCATCCTGTTGCAGATGAACAAATGTAAGCCTCTGTGTGCGGTTAATTTGAAATATTACATGCCTTTAGTCGTAATACATCTTTTAACAAATATTTTCTAATTTAAGTGCTTTACTAACATTCAATTCATTCGAATAAGAAGGTTTAGGTATGGTAAGAAAGATCTAGAATAAGTACTTATACAAAAAGAGTAGAGAATCTGGTCAAAGGATATTATCCGGGCCCTATGTAAAATTACTTCATGTCGAAAAGCCATATGAACAGTGAACGAACATTTTCTTTAAAAATTATGAATTGGATAGTTAAATAAATGAAATTTCTGTGCTTTGCAGTGATCACATTTTCATCTTTAGGGAATGCAGTAAGAAAATTAAAACAGATTTAGGTGCGTTCTCTTTGTGCTTCCTTTTGTATTCTTTTCGAGCTTTGTTCTGAGATTTCCATTTCTAGCATGATACAAGGGTTACTTTCTGTGAAAATGCCATTTTCAGGCACTGGGATTCATCAAGATGGCAAAAGCCATAACTATGACAACTGGAGTTTAAGTAAAATTTATAAGTGATTAGTCTCTTCTCAACAAATTGAGATTCTAATATGCCCCAGTTGTATCTCCCAAGAGAATGGCTTAGAAAGCAATAGAGGATCCAGAGGGAAAGATTTGGGGAACATAAGCTAACATGCACAAACAGAATATTACACTTAGAAATCCTGTCATTTGCTTCTCATAAATTGAAACCCATTTCCCTTCCTTCCCACCCCCAAATCCCAGATGGGGGACTACCTGTTAATTTTCAACAAATTCGCTCCGTGTCACCATCTCACGTGATGCCTTTTTTGTTAGAACTTATTTGTAGTATTTGATATCCTTTGGGATTAAAAGAAAACTCCATTTGCTGAGAATCCCTCTTAAAATTGCATTTGAATATGGAGTTGATTCCGTTCGATGCGAAATTGAAGTTTGACCTTTGAGCTTTTCACACACATATAAAAAATAACTGCTGTGAAAATTCAGGCCATAGACAGACGGGACTGTGGGGAAAAAGGAGGGCCATCAGAGTATATGAAGTTACACTTCGTGAAAAATAAAAATGTAAAAGAATAGGGAGCCAGCAGTTTGACAGATTGTTCAGTAAATGCTCATTTTATAGAAAATTATAAAAAGGTGCTTAATGCCTCTGTGCCATTAATACAATACATAAAAAGGTTACTGTCAAGATTAGTGTTCCAGTCCTGAAAATTAACTGTGGGGTTTTATGCATCACTCTGCATCGACTGAGAAGTTAAAGGTTTCTGTATATACATTTTACATGTGCGGGCATTTATTTCAGAAAACAATTATTTTAGACTTTATGCCAAAGACATTAGCAGTAATGTGCTTTCATTTAAAACATGGACATAGCAGATATATATTACAGACAAGGTAGACCCATGGAAATCGCCTTCTAGAATTAAACCTGAGCAAGATTATTTCCCTTGCTGTCTCTAGAGTATTCCAATTCAAAACATACATTCCTTCCTACAGAAAAAGATATTCAGATTCCTTAGTTGAAATTAATTAGCATTCAGAAACCAGATAGCATGTTTTTGGGTATTCATGAGATCTCTGTTTGAAAAAAATGTTTTTAACTTGTAGAAATGTGTTGCAACACACAGATGGGAAGAAAAAGAAAAAAAAATCTCTTTAGCAAGCACTGTGTGTAAAAGGAATATTACATTTTGCACGCTCCTGATTGCTCTGTGTAAACAGTTTTTGACATCTGTCTTTATAGTTTTCGAGGAGAGGAAGACTTTGTTAAAAGAATCATTTTTATACAGCACTCACCATTTCAGTCTTGCTTTACCTGTATTATGAAAGCAGATGGTCTGCATGTCTTTTGAATATTTATAACTATCAAAAACAATCTCTTGCTATTCACCCTTAGGCTTATGAGATGTCAGGACTGTTCTGGTTGAAAAAAATCATCCTGGGTGTTTACAGAAAGAGGATTACATTAAGCTGAAATGACTATACATTTTCCAGTTTAATATTTGTCCATCAGCTGTTTAATCGTATTTAGATAATTGTGTAAATAAGATGTGGTAGCCTTTGCCCTCTCTGCTGATGGAGCCTGAAAGCTTTAAACATGGGCGAGCCACCATTTTGTAGGTGTTCTTGCTACCTCCTCCCACCTCAGTTAGACCGTCAGCAAGTCTTCAGTAAGTTTTGATCGCGATCTCCCAGCCCTGTTTAAAATACGTATATATAGTGCACAAAAAGTCAGTATGGAGATCAGATGAAATGCTAGGGAGCTGCTGGCTTCCGGGACAGGCTGTGTAGTTTATTAGAGTATATTGTAATATGCAAATACGGTACAGCACTTCAATTACCCTTTAAAGATGACATGGCTTTCCCTTTATTCTCCATGAGCACGCAGAGCTGGGAGGGTATTTTGGAAAACTTTTGGTATAGTGGGGGTTAACTGTTTTTTGACTGGAAGCTGAGCAATCAGAGATAACAGATTTTGCTGTGGTTGGTTGATTTGGCAGAAAAGCATGAACAGTTTTGGTTTAAATGATTGAATAACCTGATTAGCATTGTTTTGGGGTGGGTTTTTTTGTTGTCGTTAAAGGCACAACAAAGCAATTTTAAGGGTAATCAGATCATGCCTTTCCCCAGTTGCTAAACCTTTTTTTTTTTTTTCCAGAAGGCCTCACCTCTCCCTAAACCTCTTCATTGCCTACTAAAGATGACCAAGTAGAAAAATAAAACAGTCTTCTTCAGTTTCTAAATGTGTTCTAAAGATACACCTATAGCGTAGTTATTTTCTAGTAGGGGTTTGAAAGAATATATAATATTTTGAAAAAGGATATGACCTCAGCCCGTTCCTTTATGGGGTTTTTTTGTTGTTTTTGTTTCTCACTTTTGGAGACCTGCAGTATTTGAGAGCAAAGGTTCAGAATGTTCTAACTCTATCTAAGTCAGGCTTTAGAAAAATTCCACCCTTACCTTTTCACAATTAGAAAGGTTATAAATAATGTATTTGGCTGAAAAGGAAGCTCAGCCTGTGGCAGATGGTATCATTCTAGAGTACTGGGGTTTCTGTGAAGATGGCATTCTTTCAGATCGGAACTTCGGCAGACTCTCAGAAAGAACCGAAGCTCTTCATAGGGAGCAGACATGTGCTTTATGGATCTTAGAAAAGCTTACAACTTGGCTCCTAGGATGAGAATATTGTGTCACACTGGGGTTATGAGACCCACAGCCAGTTTCTGCCAACTTTCAGATTGCGTTTCCCAACACTGGAAGCTGTGGGCCTGTTCATTGGTTGGTGTACTGTGTAGCATTTGAACTTGGGATCTGAGCTGACGAGTTCGGTCAGCCTGATTATTTTATTCCCAGAGCACTGACATTCTACGTAGACCGGCCACTGAATAGGAAAACTTGAGATACAAGTTGTGCCTTTTTCGAAGTGCTTTGGAGAGCTTGTATAAATAGACACCGAGAGAGAGAACTGGAATAACATAACCACCGAGCACTGAGACTTCCGAGACATCTGTGTGGATGTATTTTGAAAAACCTGGGAAGGGATCTCTTGCAAATTAATGAACAAAGTTTCTTTAAACTATGAGTTCTATCATGACAGCTTAAAGTGATGCATTTGAAAGATTCATGGGACAAGCTGCCATTACCTTTGACCTTTAGGAACCAAAAAAAAAAAAAAAGATTTTCTGGTAGCCTGCAGTAATGGCTAATTTCAGTGACCCTTAATCCTTTGCTTGATCACCTCATACGTGCCCAGCCCTGTGGTGAGTCCAGGCCTTTCAGAGATACGACCCAAGACTCACAGCAGCAAGAGGAATGCTGGGAGGTGCTATATGCCGGATGGACACCAAGTCAAGAAAGGCTTTGCAGAAGTGGGGATACCCGAACCGTGTCCTGAAAGATGAGCCGCTGTTAGCCAGAGGGGAGAGGGCATGGCTCGGAAATCCCGTCAGAGAAGTGGTGTTTGACTTCCTGAGGCCTGCTACCAGGTACAGGCCAGCCTTCCAAGATACTGCCAGGTTGGAATATTGAAACAAATGGGGGGAATACTTTTTTCCTTTGGTGCTTTCTCGTTGTCCCTTGACCCAACTTATAACTTAACGAGTTTACTTAGTATGCTCTCTGTTCTTCATAGGAAAATGTGTTTGACTTAAAATCTATCATTTTGAAAATTCCGTCTGATACTCTTCTGTTATTTAAAGCACAGTCTTTAGACCGATCTGAAATGTGATCATATAATAAAAGCCAGTGAAGAGGAGGAGGCAGAGGGTTGTCATAGTAATTAACGTCTCTTAAGTCCATCCTCGGGTATGTTCCCAGCTCTGTGCTAATTGCATAACATTCATTATTTTATTTATTGTCTGTGTCAGTGTAGATAGTATCCCTCTTCAGGTCATTATTTTTCTAGTAACTTGCCTAGTGCTTGGCACCTAGTAGGAGCTCAGTAGATACATGCCCAGTGAATGGAAAAAAGTGCCTGAATGAAGGGATTCTCAGAACAGCCCTATGAAGTGAGTGCTGCTATGATTCCCATTTGGTAAGCGGGATTATGCTAGGATGAGGGTCAGTTACCTTGAACAAGGTTACACTGCCGGTGCGCTACACATTTTGGACTTAAATGCAGATTTAGCTGTTCTCTTTCATCAAATGAATATTTAGTGTGTGTTTAGTATATGCAAGACATTTGGGCTGGAAAAGAATATGGAGCCCCAGAGCTGCATAAACTCACAATTTAGTGTAATCTGTTTAAACCAGAGTCTTTTTTGATTCACATAAGAATCCCAAGCATCTCTCCTGAAAAATGTGGATCTTGGTCTGCCTCCCCCCCTGCACACCCCCATCCTCTGGGAAAAATAGTGCTCCCCCCCTTGATTTTGTTATTTGTGTTATCCAAGTCATAGGTCCTTCTTTATGATTTTCTAAATTTAAGAACCAGTACTGAATATGATCTTTCAAATGCCCTGTGCCCCCCAAGATTCCGAAATCTCTCTTTCTTGCCTTGAAACTCACAGTCTAGTCAGATGCCACACCTACATCTCCAGTAGGGATTTTACCGTGAGAAAAAACAGTCTTTATGCGGTGGCCACTTGAGCAGTTTAGTTGTCCAGATTACTGCATATTGTTCCAATAAAAATAGAGGTTACCCCAAGTTACCTGAATTACCAAATATTCCCCAGTCCCCTGAAAGCACAGAAAGTCAGAAAATTGAAATAGTGGCTTTGGGATGTGTCAGAACCTGCAGATTAGCCTTTCGATTTACGTCTTGCTCGGGCTAATATTTACATTAATCAGCGTTGCTTCAGCACACACCACCTGACAGAGTAGGAAGCATCCAGAAAGTCACTTAAGGACAGAGCCTTCCAAGTTAGGGTTAAACAAGGGCAGGAGGAAGCTTTGATGATTATGCATATATGGATATTATTTTCCACATATGGATAATAATGAACTACATAGCACTATTACATATGGGCTCTAATGTTATAAAAAGATTTCAGATGGGTTGTTTTCCACGTACCATGTATTCTTCCTTTTGTCCCCCCATATATTTCCACTGTTGGTCTCCTAAATCACATTAAATTGAAGTGATCTGTTTATGTATCTGTCTCCCTAACAGATGGTAAACTTCTTATAGGCAGAGGCTGTGTCTTAACCCGCCTTTGTGTCCCTAGTACCAGCCAGGCACATAGTAGGTGTGCAGCAAAGAGCAAATTTCATATACAGAACTGTTGGCAAACTGAAATGGATTGAATGTATGTCAGAAACCTCAGCAAAATTTAGGTAATTCCCATAATTTTTTGAAAACTAAGACATAAACTACATCTCAAAGTTGTATGTACTATTATATTGACATTTAAGAAACTGCCAGAATGTCTAGGAATAAGAGTAATAATTTTTAAAAAATTGGACCAAAGTAGAAGAACGTCACTGTCATGCATTTGCAGAATCACCATTATCCATCAGCAATCGCGGTAGTTTTATTAGTGTCTGACTTTATTGATCCATTATTACAATAGAGTAAGGGTGATTGAAGCTGACGGATTGTTAACTGGGTCAGGTAATCTTCTGGCTCTGGTTTTGGCAACCTTGCTAAGTATCTTTTTGTGCTCTGGACTGAGGGAGGCTCTTAGTAAAATTGCAAGCTACTGGATTAATGGCAGAGAACGACGAGCACATTAAGAGTGTCTTTTTAGAGAAATAAAATGTGAAAATGACTATAAAATAGGAAGTGTCCCAAAAAAAAAAAAAAAAAAAGATCACGGTACCTCTTAGGAAAGATAGCCATGTTTTACATAAATAATACAACTCTGGCCTATCCTTCACTGGAAGTTCTTCAAAGATGTCCAAGAGTTACATATTACAGGAATGTGTTCGTGTTACAGAATTAACGCTGATAGTGGATGTCAGGGGAATCAATAATAACCAAAAGAACTTAAGTAGAAGTAGCTTCAAGAAGATAACGATATAAAAACACTTTTGTCCCCAAACTGGCTTTTCTGGTTGTTCCCTGCCTCCCAAACAATGCTGCCTTCTGTAAACTATTTCACCACAGAGCAACTGAAGTCTGAAATGTAAGTTCTCATGTTTCTACACAAAGGAGTGGGGGAAGGATGGGTGGTGCAAGTCTAATTATTCCTAAAATGCGGTTGGGAATTAATTGAACCGCTACTAGGTAATGGGTGGTAGGGTTAAAAATAACAATTAAGTTACTGAAATTACCATAACCAAAATTTGCTAGGGAAAAAACATTTTTGTGTGTTGAAAATGAGTTAAAAAAAAAAAACAACTCTGAAATTATTGTCATTCCAGTCTTTGTTCTTATATGTTAAACTGTTGACTTTGTTCTCAGGGTTTTGGCTAAAACCAGAATGAAGACAAATGACAAAATAGGTCATTTTCTTTTCTGTGGTGTCCTTGAGAAATTTAGTAAGCATGAAATGTGTATGTTTTAAAATTTTATGGTTAGTTTGAAATTCGGAACTCGGCTTTACTGTACTTGAAGGTAGCAGTAAGATTGTAGAATGTTTCTTTCTCTGAATGAGGATCTCTGTGAATAGTTTTTTTTCCTTAAATGTGGTCAGTTAACCTTGGAAGAGTGTTAACGCAGTCAATGCACCTCCAGTTGAAACCCAGATAATTGGAGTAGCAGGTGCAAGTGGTGTTTCCCAAACTTTATGCACACTCAAATCCCCTGGGGGTCTTGCTAAGCTGTAGGGCCCCAAATTATGCATTCTTTCTTTTTTTAAGACATATATTTATTTGGGAGGGAGAGAGAGTGCACGCACGCATGCATGCATGCCCGTGCTAACACAAGTGGGGGGGGGGGCAGAGACAGAGGGAGAAGCAGGCTCCCCACTGAGCAGGGAGCCTGATGTGGGGCTCCATCCCAGGACCCTGGGATCATGACCTGAGCCGAAGGCAGATGCTTAACCAACTGAGTCACACAGACACCCCCAAAATTATACATTTCTATTAGGCTTCCAGGTGGTGCCAATATTGCTGGTCCCTGGGCCATAGTTTGAATAGCAGGACGTAGAGTACAATCACTTCATCTCGACGTAGTGTTTGTTTATGAATTGCAATCATAAAGTCATCTTCACGTACTTGGATTTATTGGGATCAGTGAAGGTTTGTCAGTCTAAGAATAGATGACATTGATAGAAGTTCCATGAATACTAGAGCAAAGTCTGTTGGTTTGATAGCTTTATACTGGTCTCAGTGGACTCTTGCTTTCTACTTAAATAAGCATTTGATGTGCTACTTAATGAATTTTAAGAAGTTGAGGCTTTAGGCCAAAGTGTGAAACTGAAACGTATTGGTACTCAGTTGATTAAAAAAAAATACCATTTACACAATTGAAATCATTTTTGTGTTCCATCTTGTGCCGATATGTATTACAAATGTTTCCCCCCCTCTTCATGCAGAGTATGATTTCTTCCATTGTGAACAGCACTTACTATGCAAATGTCTCAGCAGCAAAATGTCAAGAATTTGGAAGGTGGTACAAACATTTCAAGAAGACAAAAGATATGATGGGTAAGCAAAAAACTGTTGCAGTGGTGGCTACATACCATTATATGTCATTTGGGGGTTTATCAAAGTCACATCTAAAGCCAGGTCTTGTGATTGCCCAATTAGAGATCAATTTAGAATGTTTCTTTGAGGGTGGGGAGTGGGTATGAGTATAATGAGATAATTAAATTCAATAAATGTTTGTGTTTAAATCAGCCAAACTGACTTGGTTGTCAGACATGCAGGAAATCGAGGCGGGAGGAGGGAAGCTGTCATTTTTTAACATCTCAGTGAAGACCTAACCAGGCCCTTGAATAACTAATATTAGCTGTGATTTCTCTCAGAGAAATCATGCTTTTATGTGTTTTGTTTTTGTTTGAGAGAGAAAGTGCCTATTTTTACACCCAATTTTTAAGGAAATTAAATTGTATTTATAGTTTCCACAATTGAGATCAAGTGATTTTTATAGCTCTCATCCCCAGCCCCTCTAGATAGGCACCTCGGTGAGCACACTGCTTTTCCGTCCATACCGGAGACCTCATTACACCATTTCTCAACTTTTATTTCCGGTGTGGCAGTCCATCTTCACGTGTAACTTCAGGTCAATATGCTGTATGCAGGAAGTGCATTAAAAATAATCGGTAGTGTAAAAAACGACAGATAAAAGTTGTGTGTTGTACCCGATCATTGAGATTATGACGTTTTCTCCCTTTCGAGTTTGCTAGTGTTACAAAAGCAAACACTGTGATCAAGGTTAATGTTTTAATTCCTATTAATGTTTTCTTTCACGTGCCCGTACCTTCCAAATAATATAGGAACGGGATGTTTAATATGCGTAGCATTGTGCCCTGTTTTAAATCTGTTTCTCTTTCCTTCCATTGCATCCATTTAATAACAACAACAACAATAATGACTTCTAAAGATTTTAAGAAACAAGAGAACCTGAATTTTGAGCATGTTTTAGCTTTTAATATTTGAAGCAAAGCCATCCATCTACCAAAACAGATTCTTTGCCTTTTATAGCTTAGAGCTGTAATGAAGACAATGCATCATTTTTGGAATAATTGCTTGAATTACTATTCCCTGTGAATGGCCCACTTGGGCTGATATCACTGGTAGAAATGGAAGGTTTCTATCCCAATTCTTAGTTATATTTTGCATATATCAGTGATTATAGCAATATGATAAGATCCTCTAAATATAAAGCCTGAATATTTAATAAAAAGAGAAATGATGATTAAAATCAAGCCAGAGTCTATACATGAGAAACATGGTGTGCTATTTGGAAAAGACTCACCTATTTAGATACACCAACCATGCTCGGCCTTTCCATTTAAGAGCATCAAACCAGTGTCTTCCTTGCGACAGCAAAGCATTTGACATACTTACGGCTGACTCTCAGCCAATCCACATTAGGGACCTAGCCAAGGGAGAAGTGTTCATCCTGCTAGGTGATAATAAATTGCAAAATCGTGACAGTATCACCATTGTACCAGGATGACTCCCCGCCCCTTCCTTGAAAGATTGTCTTCAGCATCTGGTGATAGCCATAGCTTCTTCAAGAAACGTTTGGATCTTAGCAAAACTGGGTTTACTGGCTTGCAATACAGTAAATCATTTGCTTCATTCTCTTGCAGATATACCTGTCACCCTTGATGGTTAGAATTAAATGAAGCAAGCCATATAGGATACTCAACCCAGTGTTCAATATGTACTCAGTTATTATTACTTATCATTATGATCACTTTATTTATTATATTGATCACTTTTTTATATATTCATGGCTAGGTAAAAATTGAACATAGATAACGTTTTATGTCTTCTTTTTCCTTTCAAACCTTTTGCCTCGTGTAATAACAGTTAATATATATCATGAAAAAATACATGTATATTTCTTTTTTCTTTAGTGCATGTATTTTCTTAGCTCTAGTTGCTATTAAGCCATCAGTGTTCTTCTAGAAGCTATTTTAATTTAAAATAACCATTTGCTTATAAGCCTTCCTGGAGTAGTAAGTGAGAGTGAAAAATAGTTTGACCCCAAAACTAGTCACGTAGAATTTGAAAATAATTTTATGTCCTAAGTCTAAACTGCATTATAAAATTAGACCTGAAGTACCTGATAGTCCCCCTTTCAAAGTTTGTAGAATTGTGCAGAAGAGGGAGGTAAAAGCATAGCCATTGAGTTCCATCTTAAAATTTTCTTAGTGTAATTGGCTCTTTCATGTGCCCTGTGCCTACTGTCTCTGTTCAGGAAATGGTCAGAAATCCTTATCAGCAGCGCCCATCACTGTTGGCTTAACATGACTTTACTTTTGTCTGCTTTAGTTGAAATGGATAGTCTTTCTGAACTATCCCAGCAAGGTGCCAATCACGTCAACTTTGGCCAGCAGCCGGTCCCAGGGAACACAGCCGAGCAGCCTCCGTCCCCCGCGCAGCTCTCCCACGGCAGCCAGCCCTCTGTCCGGACCCCTCTACCGAACCTGCACCCTGGGCTTGTGTCAACGCCCATCAGTCCTCAGTTGGTCAACCAGCAGCTGGTGATGGCTCAGCTGTTGAACCAGCAGTATGCAGTGAATAGACTTTTAGCCCAGCAGTCCTTAAACCAACAATACTTGAACCACCCTCCCCCTGTCAGTAGATCTATGAATAAGCCTTTGGAGCAACAGGTTTCAACCAACACAGAGGTGTCTTCCGAAATCTACCAGTGGGTACGTGATGAACTGAAACGAGCAGGAATCTCCCAGGCAGTATTTGCACGTGTGGCTTTTAACAGAACTCAGGTCAGTTGTGTTCTCTTGATAATGGTTCTCTCTCTCTCTCTCTTCTTTCTTTTTAGTCCCGTCTTTTACGAATGCTTATTCTTTTACTCTGTGCTAACATTGAATCCTTCTTGTCTGGTGATCATATTGTCCATTCCTGGTGGCGCCTGAGCTTTACCACTCCTTTTCCTGTCATAAACCTCCTTTACCAAGAAAGAACTATTTACAGACCGATCTTGACGCAGGGGCCTTGAAAGAACACATTCAGTGTCAAATATATTTCCAGCTGGTATTACCTGTCCTTTTACATAATGAGATCATAGACTGGTAGTAGTAACGGATTGAGAAACATTTCATGACTTGGTCAGAGCCATTGGTAGGACTCCGGGCTTCTAGCCTATTATCTTTCCTGCTACCCCCATATCAGACATGAGTATGTAGACATGCCAGGGGGGGCGGGGAGGGGGAACCAAAAACATGGTGGTGCTCAATAGCAATTTCTGCCATTTGATTTGAACAGGCATTTGGGGAGGGGGTACATACAGGTATACATATGGCTTATTAGCCTAAACTGTTTCTTAGCTTTGTCTCTCCCTTTTTTACATTATTGTTAATGTTCCCTCCAAACTTCATTCTTTAGGTCAGAGATCAGCAAATCTTCTCTGTAATAGCCCAGATAGCAAACATTTTAGGCTTGGAGGGCCCTAAGGGCTGTGTCACAGTGTCCTGTGTTAGGCAGCATGGACAATAGGTGAATGGATATGAGTGTTCTGGTGTTTCCGTAAAACTATTTACAAAACAGGCCCCCAGGGTAGGTTTGGCCTACAGGCCTTAGTATGCAGCCGTCTCCCTGAGATCTGCATACACCCCTCTGTTCACACCTTTGTCCTCCTGGGCAAATACCTGTGAAGATATTAGCAGCAGGGAAGATGTTTAGAGGGACCTGGAGAAAGAGTGGTAACATGATTTGGGAAGGCCTAAGATGAAAAGCCCGAAAAAAATCTGTTCTATTAAATTGTGAATGAGAAGATTTTTTTTAAATTTCTGTTTTTGGAAATTAGTATGATACGTATGGTGTTTATTTTTGGCCCAGGCACACTAAAAAAACCAAGAGAACATATAACTTTGATTAGAAATGAGGACATTATGTCCTTTCAACTTTTTTGTTTTACCACTGTTCTTACTTTTGTCAATTTGTTTTTTTGGCCTGACTCATACTTTCCTTTCATATTTAAGTTATTTTGTTTATTACATGATTATGAGATTCTGATGCAAAAATAATCTAGTATTAATTCCTTGTTGGCAGTTTCCATACCTAGGAGAATCCCAGCAGTGACTTATTTTTGGCGTGCCTTAACTGGGTTGAAAGTTAGAAGGCCTGACAAAGCCTTTAACTAACTCGGTGTTTGTTTTTACTTTCTTTATCTGTTTTTTTTTGGTGCATCAGTTGTCTTTTATAAAGGATAGTTGCAGAAGGTTATGCCTCAGGTTAAAAATGTATGATTTACCTAGTTCTCTATTTTTACAAATTAAAAAATTGTGTTCATTATTAGGTGGTAAATTTCATGATACCATATTCAGTTGGGAAGTAATTATTTTTAAAAAATTGAATGAGTGAATGAATGAATGAGTGAATGAATGAATCGAGAGTCAGCCATCTAGATAATCCTGTTTCTGGTAGCATTCCTTATTTTTGGAAATAGCAGTAACTGCTAGTATTTCTCAGTACTGGGCAAAAAATAGGTCTCTACATAAAAGAACAGTAAAATGCTTGTCAATTTAGTTGAAAGCCCACAAAGACAACATTGACATGAACACAAATGAAATACAGATTTACTGATAAGTGTTTTAAAAATTGAGCAATTTGTTATTTCTTAAAGCACTAAGGAATGTATTTTATATGGTGAAGAATGACAAGAGAGGTTGGCTGAAGGATGTGTGAAGTCACTGTCCATCGGTATAGTTTTTCTTCTCTTGGGTTATGATGTCACACCATTACTCTGAAGAGTTGACCATTTATTCTGCATTGGGTTCTCACATTGACTGATTCCATGGATATCTCTAGGATGTGTTGCTAGAAAGAAGGCAGAATTAGAATTCGCTCTCTTTTTGTACCGTATGAATTTCTTTGAAAAGATAGTTATCTCTGTGGTTAACGTCAAAAACAGTGACTTAAATTTTTCTGAGGGTGGTAAGGGAATAAAAACAGTGACAGCTTTAGTATCGACCTCTCTTTATTAATAATAGCTAATTTAGAAAAAAGTTACTACCATAAAAATTATGTGGAGCCCTGGGTGATAGAGGGATTTGGTTTTAAACCTTCATATTGGTAATTGGTATCCTCAGTCAAAGTGGATATTGGCCATATTTGAAGCTGTTTGACTTAAATAAGAGTAATTTTCTATGTATATTTAAGTGTTCACTTTTTGGGAAAGAGCTTTTGAACATGCCAAGCATACATGTGTTTTTGGTGGTCATACTTAAAAACCACACACGCGCACGCGCGCACACACACAGCTGCATTTATTTTAATGATTATACATTCATATGAATGCATGTAGTGTGTTTATTTCAAAGTGTATGCATTTCAATAAAAGCAGGTGCAGAGTGAGAGTGTATGGTGTGAGTGTGGAGTACGAAAATACACATGCTAATGCATATGTATAGACAAGGAGCTCTGCAGAGTTAAATCGCACATCACACATTTTGTGTGCACTTATTACAATGTGCAATTCCAACTCCAAGTTTTAAAAAATTAAGGTAAAATATGTACACGCAAATGCAAAGTTACGATATGATCGGATAAAGAAACTGGTACCCTATAAACGGTATGTTGAAACACTAATATAATAGATAATACTATCATGAATTGAGACTGTTTTAATCACTGACAGCTCTGTGCAACTTTAAAATCCTGGATTTCGTATTTTAACTCTTAACTGGAGAATTTTCTCAGCATCCTAATTGGGTCTCCTAAAACCCCTCTCTTAAGACTTTCACACTTGACTCTTAAAAAAAAAAAAAAAGTTTACCTTTTCTGAAAATTTATGGTGAAATTTATATAATTACTTGTTCTAAGGACTTTTTCCCCTTCTGAATTGACGGGCATATGTTCTTTAATTGCTACTGAAGATACCAGCTTTTAGCATATGTCATTCATTCAGTTATGCCTACTTGATGTCTTTTTAATGGAAACCTATGGCTAAAAATAATTGCCGAAGCTTCTAGATTTATACTTTTTCAGTTCACTTCTCTGTATTATTGCTATTTAAGGATTGTGATAGAAGCAAATATATTCGTTAGTGCCTTTTTTTTTTTTTTTTTAAATAAAACCCAGAGTTTAACTCTGATCCCATTCTGTGGCTTTTTTCCCTTTTTTCTCCCCCCCTCCTCTTGTCTTTGGCACACTTTATTTTCCAGTAAAATAAAGAATGAAGATGGATTATTCAAAACTGATAACAGTAATGGACCATCATGTAATGTTTTATTGAATTTGAGTTCTGTAAATTATGTGGTGGAGAGAAATTTGCCTGCTTAAGTATAACAGAAATTGCTACTGTGTTCCTATAATTCTTCACAGTGTAATTTAAGGAAAGTCCACTATCCATATCACTATTGAATAAAAGGTAAAAAGGTGCTATTACCCCAACGTGACAGCTCTCGTTTAGCCTCCCAAGCGACAGAGATAAATGCGTCTGCTTATAACTTACTTGGCAGGAGTCCAAGGTAGTAGGTGGAGTTGAAAATAGTCTTTCACCTGGACATGTGATTAAAAAATTCACAAAACAACAGAGGCAGGTAGTCTTGAAGAATATTCGATGTATTTTCTTGTTAGGGAGGTTTCATGAAATCATATTTTCTTCTGAGGGCTTTGAAGTCCCATGAAGCTGATAAAATCTATTTGAATCAGTGATTATGTTCAAAGAGGAGACAAACGGGAGGCCAGACAGGCCTTTTGTTCCGATTGGCAGTCTCTTTCGCTTATCTGCTGTTTTAAAGAATTCATAATTAGCTTTTGGAAGTACTGATAATATTTATTGAAGGTTTTTTCTTTCTTTTGCAATTACTAATGAATTTTACTCGTAATAACTTGTAAACTCTTTTTGGAATGTAAAAAAAGGTTTAGGAATTCATCAGTAAGTTCACTCTTTAAGTGAAAAAAATTAGACCTCTCACTTAACCCCTATGTAAAGACAATGCAGAATAATTTTATGTTTTTATGTATCAAGCACATAGTGCATTATTTGAAGATGTAAAGTCCCAGTGAAAAGCAGCTTCTCATTTCCAATAAAATTAATATTCATGAGTTGTTGGTAACCTACTACATAACACAAATTCTCAGGTTCTTTTCAGAAACAAGAATGACTGATGATTTTGTTTGATTTTGTTCAGTAAATTCATTGAGCACCTATGGTGCACAGTACTGATGATATGTTTCAGTCCTGGTGTTTTAGTATATTCTCTGAGATAGCAAGTAAGGTACATGATGACCTTGACATATGATTTTTTAGCACAAAGAAAAAATTTTGGTATTAGATACCTCTTACTCTTCATGGGGGATTACTACAAATGACCTTGACCTAAGTCTGAAGTGTATTTTTCACTATGGGAAATAGGAAACGGGCCACATACATCTCGTGTCCGTAAATGCACCTACTCAAATAACAACAGCTTGAACAGGACCAGAACATGGATTTCCATATTCAGATTCTAATACTCATTTTGCACCCAGAATTATTCTCAAGTGACATGATTTTTTTGAGGGGGGGTAATTAACACATTCTAATCAAAACATTTTCTAACAATATTTTCAAGCATTTCCACCAGGGGGCACTCCCCTCATTGAAAGCCTGGGCCAAAAAAAAAAAAAAAAAAAAATCCAAAGGTTTCTAAAACACCTAACACTGTCTACACCGACTACTTTAGAGCTCGTTGAGTGTTCCAGGATTTGAAATATCACTTTAGACCTTAACATATTGCAGGCAGAAAAACTGTACTTGCTGCAGTAGAATATTAAGTGGAAATAAATGCTTTGCCCCTAAAACACTTTATATGCTCAACTGGGAAGTCATACCAACATCAAAATATGGGTGGAGGAAATTTTAAATTTTCTCCCAAGTGACCTACTGTCTTCTAGTTTAAGCATGCAGGAATGACTTAGTTTAATGTTAAGAGGACTTGATAGGGAATATTATTATGTATTTTTTCATGTGTTTTCTTTTCTCACTATAGTTCTCTGCTGTCCCAGAAAACATTTTTAATAGAGATGATACAGTATTTTGTTATTTGAGATTTATAAATGTCTAATTTCAATTTTCCCAAATATGATAACATCCTAAATATTTATAGGATCTCTTTTGACCTAATCTGTTTTTTTTTTCCAATTACTGAACGGTTAATGTAGATAAACGTCTTACAAAGTGCCATATAACTTTTCATTGAAGCCTTACCTTGATTAAATTAAGAATTATCATTAGAATTTACCCATGAGTATCATATCTTGTTCTTAAGTTTCTATCATTCATTTATAATTTTTTCCTTTTGTGGTCTGAATACACATAATTAATCCATGTAGTAAATATTTATCAGACACGTGGTAGGCATTGTGCTATGATGACAAAAATGAATATTAGGTTATTATGCTCAAGGAATTGATAACATTGTATTTATCTATACTGTACATTTCTGTCTCTTGATTTCTGTGTAGTTCATATATATTGCTTTGCCAAGCACATCTTTTAATATATAACATTTGGTGGGGAAAAGTAGAGAGCAGGGGTTATTTTTTTACACCTCTTTTCCAGCATTTTTTTGAGACCTGTATTTTTCTGTTTCAATGTGACACATCAAAAACACAGTCAATCTAATTAGTTGGCCTTGTGCAAATTAAATAGCTGGATGATTGACTGCCTGTTTGACTGAATTTTGGTTAAATTGACTGGATGTTTTATTCTTGTATAAACACAGTTGCAGCATTGCTTGTCAGTCTTATGAATGAAAGGACATGTCCCCTTAATTCTTCAGTCACATTTTTTAATGGTGAAACTGAAAGTTCGGGCCCACTCTCCAGGTTTTGGATGCAGGACCAAGTGAGAGACTAAAATTTTACTCTTAAGCCCCCTCAGCCTGTTGGAGCTTCTTTTAAATAGCAGCCTAGTAATCATTTCTAAAGTGGACAGTGCTTTTATACTATCTGCACTTAGGTGTTCTATTTGGGCAATATGGTACCTTATCCCTGAGGAATTAGGAACAAAACTAGGTTTGCACTTCTAGGAAACCATGAAAAAAATCCAAATGTTATCATCTTGAGTCTCAATCATTTTGATATGACACTTTGCCTCCCCTTCCCCAAATGTTCCCTTCCACTGTTTCTGCAGGGTTATTGGAGAGTGAAATTTGCAGATGACATGGAGATCTTGACAACATTTTATTTGGAGCTATCTCGTGATACACTGATATTCTGGCTAAATGTAGAAAGCACATGTGTCTTGGTATTCCAGGCATTATTTATTGTACAGGATAGAAAAGGTAAAGGCTGCTCAGCTCTTTTGAAATGGACAGCAAATTTTGGTAATCCTTCTATTTCATATAATTCCTTTAAAAAAAATGAGGATACCCATTCATTTTTGAAAGGCTTTTTCCAAAAATAAAAAAAAAAATTGGTTGACCGTTAATGCTCTAGTATTTGGGGGGAGAGAGAGAGAGAGAGAGAGAGACCTTAAAGGACTTTACTTATGGTTTGTAAATTTCTTCCATTACTAATAAAGACTTCTGTTCCTTAAGAAATTCAGCAGCTACAGAATTTGATAGTGTTCTTTTCCTGGGCATACCGTGATGGATTTTTGCAATGTAAAAATGGGGTTATGTATTTCAGATTTAATCAGTGGTTTCTGAAGTTGAGAATTTCAACCTGTTACCCAGAGGTATAGTTATGGCATGATCGTATTTAGAATTATTCAGGGTAGTCTGTATAGTTTCCTTAAATGCTAAATAGAAAGAATCACTTGTCATTAATTTGAAAATTAAGAGATAACTTAAAATATTGACTGTGAAAACATAGCATGCTTTAGTAATATTCTTTTTCCTGGTATGTTACAGTTCATTTTCTGGTATGTTCTTTGAAAGAAGGATTCTCCTTCTCTAGAAATGGCTTTGTGTCTTTACATATTGGGCTGTCGGCATTCCACTGCCTTTGTCTAGGCAGCTTGAGAGCTATACAGTTCAATGCTGTTGTATCATGAGCATTTCGTTTATTCTTAACTTCCCTCGATCGTCTCTCTGTGAAAGATTTCATGGCAAGTTAAGCTACTCAAAGGAAGGAGACCAATTAGGCAGTTTCAGTTTGTGTTATATGTAAAGCAGATGCTTAATAAAATTAAGAATACAATTGAGGCTCTCCTCTCTACCACTTCACTTGTAACCAATATATTTCTATGCAGAATTAATGCTTCTGACTGTTCATTTTCTATAAACAGAGTGGAGAAGGAGAGGGAAGGACCCCCCGCTGGCTGGGGCGAGCTAAGGAGCAAGCTCACCCTGTGCCTTTCATCCCCTGCAGGGCTTGCTTTCAGAAATCCTCCGAAAGGAAGAGGACCCCAAGACTGCATCCCAGTCTTTGCTGGTAAACCTTCGGGCTATGCAGAATTTCTTGCAGTTACCAGAAGCTGAAAGAGATCGGATTTACCAGGATGAAAGGGAAAGGAGTTTGAATGCTGCCTCGGCTATGGGTCCTGCCCCCCTGATAAGCACACCGCCCAGCCGCCCCCCCCAGGTGAAGTCTCCTGTCCTCTTTGCCCTTCTTTTTTTAATGTTTGAGGAAGAATTTCAGCAAGAAATTGGAAAGACAGATGAATAGATATCAATTTTTCTAAAAATAATGATTCATAGAGTTGCTTGAGGAGAATTTGGTCCCAAATCAGTGATTCTGATATAAAAACAATAAGCTACTAATTAGAAGAAAGAAAATGGCTTTGTGTTGCTTCCTTTTGGGGGTGCTTTGGGGGTGAAAAGTAATCTTTAAAGGGGACGTTTGTCTCTACTACTATTATTAAGTAAAGAAACATTTAAAGCTCAATAGGAAAAAAAGTAATAAAGTCAGTTTTATCCCTATGAGTTTGAGAACTGCTGTTTGAATAGTAAATAAATAAAAATAAATAATTCCATTTGTATTTATGCTTTCCAATACGAAGTGCAGCTGGTGCCAATTACACATCATCTCGTTTGTAATCTTTCATAATTAAGTTTAATACAATCCTTGAAGGCAGATTTAAATGGGGCTGATAAGGAATTCCACCCATTTTCCCAGAAATGGGCACATTTTCTATTTCCCAAATTCTCTCACTTTTTAGAAAGGACAAACTCACCATGCAGGTAACTTTGTGTATGTGTATCTATATTTTTATTTTTTTTAATCAACTTCTAATTTTTTTAATCAAGTTATAATTATGAGAATTCAAGAAGTTGATTTGCAGTATAAACTAGATAAAAGTTTGGTAATGAATTAGACTTAAAATCAATAGGCAAATATATTTCTTACACATTTAATTTATTGCATGTACAGCTCTTAAAAATAAGGTAAGCTAAAACTGGATAAAAATTGAATATGGAACACAAATTCAAAGTATTCTTACAATATAATGTCATCCTGAAATCGTATCTTGATGTTCATTTCTTTTCCATCAACAGTAAAAAAACCAAAACAAAACACCTTTCCATATATGGAAATACAGAAAAAGCACATTGAGCGCTAAGAATGGAACTACCACAGATACTTCATCAATAAGGAATAGACATAATCTTCAGCCACTTGTCGAGGTCCTTAAGCTCTGTGCTGTAATGTTATGAAATGAGTCTTTTGTAGAAACGTCCGAAGTCCGTTTTCTCCATTTTATGCAATGAGTATCAACTTGGTCTTAATGTCTAGGGTGCAGACTGTAAGGAAGTCATTGCTGTAATTGTGAATAAGAAAGTCATGTGTCTCTAGCAGAGAAGAATGGTATCTATCTGCATATGTACGTATCCACCTGCCTCCACACACAATTATTGAATTTGATCTGTAAAGCCCTCTATAAAATATTTCTTAAGAAAAAGAATGAAGATATATATATATATATATTATATACATATATGATATATATTATATACACATATTATATATATATTATATACATATATTATATATGTATATGACTTTTTAAGAGTGACAAAACAAAAAATACTGTACTTTGGACTTGGTTTAACACTTAGTTTGTTCTGTTTAGAGTTAATACACCATCATCAGTTAACTTTGCTTCTGCAGTCAACACAGAAGGCCTCTGGGCAAGGAGTTATTTTACTTATCACTTAATCTGCAATACTAACAAAAGAATTGCTTACTTAAGATCAGTATGAACTTCAGCATTGAGCTGTTTCTTTTTTCTTTTTTTTTTTAATCTATCCAAATATTTGACTTAGTAATTCCTTAATACAGTTTTTGTTTTCTAATTTTTCTGTGATCGCAGTGCTTTTGTTTTTCCAAATGTGATTCTGCTGTCCTCATTCATCAGGTTTTTTCTTTAGCCACATTTACAGTAATTCTTAAATGGTATTTCTCTTCATATACTATTAAGATACTTTTGGGTAGCTCTCCTAATATGTGTCTGAATGACAAAGCCATTTGCTGATAAGTTGGGATAGAAAATATAATTTATTTTGGCCTACATTACTGATTAACTGGTTGAGCCACCCGTAGCTGTATTTGTTCTCCAGAGAGGTTGAGACCAAGCCCTTAGCTGGGATATCCAGCCAATGATGATCCAGCCACGTAAGGCGTGTAGATACCACAGACTCTTAGTGAAACTCAAAGGAGAAAAGTTTCTGTTAATGCGATATTACTGGCCATCTAACCAAATTCCGAAGGGATTATCTGATGTGTGTAGGATTTTATTTGACTGCTATAACGTGCATCTTCAGGTATCTGAATTTGCCTCACTGAGAATCCCTTTGCATTATTTCATATTATTGCAATAGAGCTCACAACCAGTTTGTTCACCTTTTACCCTTGAACAGTGACTTTATGAATGACATTTTAAGAAATCTTTAATATATTAAAAGTATTATCAATGTCAAATAAGTACTTAAGATTTGGACAAATGTTTCTCCAGCAGCTGAATTAGTAATGTTTTGCAGCCGTGGAAATCGGATGTTTTTAAAGGGGAACCAATACACTATACTTAAGGTTTTAATGTGCCTGTTACAAATGATTGAAAGGGAAGGGGGAGAAAGGACAAAACCACAAATACAGAAACAGACTGCAGAATTTTGTCTTTTTTAATTTTATATTTTGACAAAGAGGAATCTGTTACTGCATTTCATTTCCCCTTAAATAAAGAGATTCGAAACATATTTTGAGACAAGTCTTTGGCTTGGGTTGGACCCGAACCCTGATTTCTTTATAAAGAACTTTGTTTTATTATTTTTATTTATTTATTTATTTTTAAGTAGGCTCTGCAGCCTGTATGGAGCCCAGCACGGGGCTTGAACTCACAACCCTGAGAACAGGACCTGAGCTGAGATCTCAAGAGTCAGATGCTTAACCGACTGAGCCACGCATTTGCCCCTAAAACACTGCTTTTTAAAGGCAGAGGTCCCTTGTGGCTCACAGGAGATCCAAACTACCTTGAGGCCCAAGAGAGCAGGATTCTCTTCCAGCTTCTACCCTGTAGAGTTGAGGTCATACAGAAGATTATTGAGACATACTCCTTGGGTCACACCAGACTGAGGACTTACACTGTTGAGGAACTCAGATTCTAAATTATCTTTGAGAAGAAATTTCCCTGCTTTTAGTCAGGCTCCAGGTTTTATTCCAAGGGATACTTCCCCTGGAAAGATCTAGACCAGCCTCAGAAATCACCACAGCCCTTGACTAGGTGAGACGCTTCTGGTGCAGTCCTGTCCCTTGTGCTTCAAGAGGGACAGTCGTGCCATGAGCTTTGTCCTCTGTCTACAGCAGTAGACTCCAGGCCCGACCTGTTTGCTGGAAGCCCATTTTCATAAATTACATGTTCTAATTCAAGAAATAAGTATATCATGTACTTGATAATGGTTCACAGTTCTCTAAAACCTTCATGCCCGTGAATTCATTGAGTCCAACCTTTTGGTTGGAGAAAGAAGAGAAAACCAAATTTAATATTGAGTCAGTTTTCACATCCCCTATTAAGTCTCTTGCTCTTTCTCCTACCTCAAGCCACCTCCTCAAAACACAAACACTTTAGAAAGGGGAAAAAGAAACTTGGGGTCTTCTTCTGTTTCTCACAGAGGGTGGGAAGTTTAATTTTTAGATTAGGAAGGGGAACACGTTTGAGAACCTTCTCCTGATAGAATACATTAAATGTTTGACAAATGATCCACTTTTTTTTTTATAATAATATTTTTTTATTATGTTAGTCACCATACAGTACATCCCTGGTTTTTGTTGTAAAGTTTGATGATTCATTAGTTGCGTATAACACCCAGTGCACCATGCAATACGTGCCCTCCTTACTACCCATCACCAGCCTATCCCATTCCCCCACCCCCCCTCCCCTCTGAAGCCCTCAGTTTGTTTCTCAGAGTCCATAGAAATGATCCACTCTTGAAAGCCTTCAGATAGTTGGGCTTTTCTGAAATGGTGGAGAAAATAGCCCTTTCCAAACTTTGCTCCTATGAATATGTTGGGGGAGCCCAAGCCCTCCAAAGCTCCCTGGTCCTAAAGGTTTCTTTTCTTATTATGCTTAGCAAATTTTACAGATGAGTTTATAAGAGGAATTTGATTAATAATAATTAGTGATTACTTTCCGGAACTTGTCTGTTCCACAGATCAGTTTAAAGTTGATGATTTCTACTTAGGTGTGTGCTTATTCTGATTTTATTTGTGTGTTTTAATATGTGTGACTTTTGGAGTTAAGTTAGCACTTTCTGTTTCCATAAGGACTGTTTGGAAGCCTGTAATTATCAAGTTATAAATTCTACATGAATTACATAATGATTTTTTCTTTATATTTTTATATCTAATCTTTATGTAATTCTTTAGTTTCTTCTAAAGGAAGATGGAATATTTTGTAACAGTGCTTTAGAAAATGTAGTAAGTTCATATAAGCAATGCATAATTAATCTAGTAGCTGCACCCTTCTGTCTCTTTCCAACAAAGTCTTCTAGAATGTGATGAAACATAGGTTTAGTTATGGGCAGGAACTTAACACTTGATAAAAGTTTTGTTATGAATCGCTTGGTCAGCATGCTTTTAAGATCTTACGTGCTCATAAAATGGCTTCCCATTAGCAGTCATCTTTTTAAAATACTAGAGGACTTTTCAAAGACCATATTTGGAAAATAATTACTATTGTTCCTAAAAAGAACAGAAAGAAAAGTATAAGAAGATAGAACCATGATATTCAAGACAGTATTAATAGATAAAAATTTGAAAATGGGGACCATTTTCTGTCACCAGTAAGAATACCTCAAAATAGCACATTTCTGATATTACATTACCAAGAAAGCATGTATAGTTTGCATACCTTGACAAATAAATTCAGGTTGGATTTGTAAAATGAATGACAAAGCCATTTGCTAAAAATTAGATCTTAATGAGCCAGATTTAGCAGAGGGCCGCCAAAAAGCAGATCCAGCATGTCTTTAAAAAATTAGAATTTTTCCAAATAAAGAAATCCTGTATAACATCATGACTTCAGTGCAGTGCAGTAGTTTCGAAGATAAGCATTAGCATTAGACAGACTTAAGTTTAGATCTCACGTTGCCTTATGGATAAATTCTTTGTTTTAGGAGATTTTCTCAATTTTAACGTGGGGCAAATAATAATCCTTACTCAGGGCTTTTGTGCATGTTAGAGCTAATGTTCCTGAACATGATGCCCAACACACTATAAAAAGGTAGTAAATGCCAGCCTTTGTTATTATCAGAATTATTATTAAGACTACATCCGACTGTAATTGCACGTGTGTGTGCGCGTGTGCACGCACATGAGCTGTGTGTTTCCAGACAGTGCCTCCTCCCCCAAGGAATGGTATGTTTCGCAGTCAGGACCACAGTAGGGTTCATTTTGTGCAGCACGGAGGTAGCATCCAGCATGTGTATGGTATGTAGAGTTCATTTTCTAGTACGGTTTGATGCATTCAGCAATGCAGGAAGAAATAAAATAGAATTTTCATGGGAAATTTGTGTTCTGCACAATTGTAGAGAACTATACAGCCGACCCTGGTGCTTGCACCCTCTCCTGCCATGGGAGGGTGAATAGTAGAAGCTCCCCATTCCTAACCACTTCCCCGGCGCCGCCGTAATGACGGAGTAGTACACCCTACCTTGATAAAAGCTACTCAGAAAGCAACTGCATTTATTTTACCTCCTGTGCTATTTGCGGAGAAGAGCTGAAGAGTAGTTTGTTTTGCCTGGAATGAACTACTTTATGAATTTTAATGTGTGATATAATATTAAAAGCTAAACCAGGATTAAAGAAGATTTTTTTTGTACTAAGCTAAAATAGTACTTAGTAGAGTGAGGTATAAAAGATTTTTGTTTCCATTTTTACCTGGGGAAAAATTCAGCTTTCATATTTTTGAAAAGCTGTCCAAGTCAGTTCCCCTTAAGCAATAGCTTGTGTTTAGGAAAAAATGTGATTGCAGAATTCTAATAGCTTATCTATGTTAAGATGCATATCTGAGCCAACAAGGTGATGAAGACGAGCTTTTCTAAATATTTTTAAAATGAGTGATACAGAGTTCCTTACTTTATATTTTAAAAAATTGTTGCCCCTTTTTTTTTTAATTTTAAAAGTTTCATGTGTACGTCTTTTCCACTTTTGATTGTGTTGGCTACTAGGAAACAGTTATTTGATTTTTTTTTTTTTATGATTTGAAATTCTTGCTTTTTGGTTCAAGTTGCAGTTGCTTCATTAAAAAAAATTAACGAAATTTTTAGAAACCAAATCACAGGGGTGTAACAAATGATTATAGCCCACCTCAAAGATAAATTCTTAAACATAGTTTTTACAAAAGAATGAAAATTATTTTAAAAACATAGTGAAACAACAAGTTTCCAAAGCCTGCTCTCTTAACTATTGCTAAGCAGATTGTTACCAAGGAACTATTTCTTCCAACGCACTGGACTTCATGCCCCCATTTCCATAACATTCAATTTTCAAAGCGATTGAAATGGCTTTTCTTTTCTCTTTCATTTAAACAGTGAGAAAAATAGGTATTAAAAGAGACCCCATGGGGTGATCAAATCTATCCTTCTGCCTCAAAGCAAGACCACCCCAGAGCAAAGTTGCGAATCTCACCAAAGCAACTTTGTAGGCAATTTATGGTAATGCGTTAACTCTTCTGGCTCCTAAAGTGGTATTTAGCAGATTATTGCTTCAAAGCCCTGTGTACGTTCTTAGTGGCCTCCAGTCGTTCATATACCTCCGAGAGTGCCCTCGCTTTCTGGAGCCTCCGAGCTCGAAGAGGGACTCTGGAAACTGAGCCTACGCACTTGCCTTCCCCGTCTCCAGCTTAGAGGTTAGCAGGAGCAAATGATGCCCAAGCAATTGGTCACTTGTCCTGTCTTACTTTCTGTATGGTGCACCCGTTTCCCCCATTAGCCTTTCAGAACTTAGAAGGGTAGTGTCGAGGTGGAAGGATCTAGCTGCCTCCTCCAGAGAAGCAAGAGCTGAGTTATTTTGCTAACTGGCTGGAAGTTAGAAGTCATGTTTTAAAGACTCCTATTTACTCTCTTCAGTGCAGAGGGTCGAATTGCTTAGGATAACCTCTGCCCGTCTTTTGATACCAAATACTAGGGGGAGAATGAAGTAGACATGAAAGACTATAGCATGACTAAAAGATTATATCATTTCATGACAGAAGAAATCATTCATTTATTCCAAACTGGACTTCATTGTATATGCGAACAGAAACCTGGGTTCTGGAAAGGATCCTAAGAAACATGGTCCATAGTGAATCATCTGGCTGGGAGAAACAAGGGCCTGCATCTGTGGTATCTTTTCGTTTACATTTTCACCAGTTTCTTAGTGAAAAAGCAGCTACGTAGTTCACACGTAAGTCTTCCAGGCTGGTTCACATAACTGCTTAATAAAAATTAAATTTAGAGTTTTAAAAATTAATAATAGTGCCAATAAATTTTGAGGATGAGATTTTATTTTTACCCCAAAATTTTGTGTCATTTTACTGCTGATACCTGCTTGTCATTATTCTCAAAGGCGCTGATACTAATTCTTTACTCAAGAGTATTCATTTTGCATATATTTATAAAGTCACTGATTATATAATTTGTGTAACTTACAGTAACGTTCTGTTAAATATCGTGAAACATTTTCTTATTGTCTGGTTCCACAAGTCAAAAGGAAATAGTTATGTACAAGGGTGCCAGGAAAAGATGAAATAATTATACAGAACAGCTTGGACATGCACGTGTAAAATGCAACCAGCCTTTATGATAATTAAGCAAGGCACTCTACCTGTTTCATGGATGGATAGAAGATTTAAATATGCAGCTCTGCAAATGGCTTTGTTATGGAAGATTTTTTAAATGAAACATAAGAGGAACAGGCATAAAAAAAAAAAAGAGCCTAAAATTAAAAAGGCCATAGTATGTAATAGCTATTAGTGATGCAATTGTCTATTAGGCACCGGGCACCCAGTGAAGATACAGCACTGGGCATTATGATTTTAATTGTGAATTTACTTTGTTAGAATTGCAGTGGACAGTAATTGGGAAACAATTAGTTTAGGGTTTTCAAGTCTTTGGAACTATTCTGTTTTCCAGAAAACTTACTTTATGGCGTTCTAATTCCTGTATGTCAGCTGGCAGTTGCTGTCTTATTACAGATGCAATCACCTGTGACAATGGGACTTTCTTAACTTAAGCAATCTGATCTCGCGGTAATAACTAATGTTGAACGACTGCACTGTTGATCACCTTGATCGTAAAAGGAGCAACAGTGTCCAGTTTGGATGCCGAGCCTGAAAAGCTTCAACACAATTTGGCCAATGAAAAATGACAGTCATGTTCAAAATGTTTTGTAGGTGAAAACAGCTACGATTGCCACTGAGAGGAATGGGAAACCAGAGAACAATACCATGAACATTAATGCTTCCATTTATGATGAGATTCAGCAGGAAATGAAGCGCGCTAAAGTGTCCCAAGCACTGTTTGCAAAGGTTGCAGCAACCAAAAGCCAGGTAAGAACCTCGGTTAGGCACTGAGAATTTTGATCCACGTTGCCTGTGAAAATTTCGTTCAGAGGGGTGTCTGTTTTCAGTATGAACCTGCATCACCGAGAGGGCACGGTCTCCAGGATTGTTGACGGAGCTCTGTGATGAAACCAAGTGTTGTTGAGATTCGGGTAGCAGATAATGTGGTTTTGTTTCCTCCAACACCCACTTTCCTGACCAGGGATTTCTCAGGAAATCTCGGGGTCAGTTAATAGTTGTTTTCAGAAGAGTATCGTAATGTATAGGCAGTTTCTCAATGTGGTCTATTGTACTGGTACAACTAACTTGAATTACTATTGTTTCATGATTGCTTAGATGACCTTGATTTCCATCCTAAAAGACTACAAACATAATAGTTTTTTCTGTTCCAACTCAGGCATCCACAACTATTAGGTACACTTACTAAAACAAACTGGCATGCCCTCCACAGGTATCTTTGCACATTCATGACCTTACCTTTTCCATAGATAGACGATGTGTAAGCCATACAGATCAAATTACAATTAGAAAACCTGCCCAAATTTGATGAATTATAAATGAATACAGTTGAATTGGAAAAGTTACAAGTCCCTACCAAACAAGTTAAAAAAAATAACAAAGGAGAGATAATGCAGTCCTGTAGCAGTATAATGTTCATATATTGAAAATTTATGCTTATCAAAGCAGGGTCATCTATAGGAATAAACTTACAATTACTTAATAAATCCTCGTTCAAAGCCAAGAATACTTTTTAAAGGACCGGAAGAATACTAAACTGTCTTCCCCTTTACAACAGTATTTGGTAACATTATCAAGGTGGGAATTTAGAGGCAGTCAAGGGCTCAGGTGAGATTTTAACAATTGTGATTTTAAACAGATATATTTTCCTGATCATTAATGAACTCTCCTTTATAAAAGAGCCTGGCTGCCGTCAACTTCTGATAGAAATAGACAGTTCTGAGAGTATTTACAGTATGCTGCATTTACTGTATCATACTTTTTTTTTTTTTTTTAGCTCTTGCTTAAATTTTTCTCTATCAGAATTAATAGTGGTACTTGATAGGGGTTTTGCTTTAGAAAAGGTTGTTCTTATTTAAGTTATAGGCTGGATGAAATACTTAAGGGATATCTTGGAAATGTTATATAAAAATGATTAAACTCAAGCTGTGGACTGTAAAAATTATAGCTTTATAGGCCACATGCCTGCCTACCCTTCAATCACTGTCAAAGTGATAATTTCTACAATAATATGTTTCTTTTATTGTGAGATTCTAAACATCAAGTGCTGTTTAAACATTAAACTGAATTGTTTATGTTAGTGCTGTACTCAGCGTGTCATACATCAGGCCACCGTAATCTCTCATGGAATGTAAAATTCTGTCATGAATCATGGCTTGTATATCGGAAATTACTGTAATTTTGATTGGAAATTACAGGGCTCTTGAAATGTTTCTAATTATGATAGAATGTTAGAGCCGCTTCAAACCTGTGTGCTTCTTCAGATGTCTTCATTTACATGCCAAGACTATGCATTAAGGAGAAATGTCCTGCTCTCACTTTGCCCCTCACCCACCCACCCTGCACATTCTTGTTTTGGCTATTTAGTCTAATTATGATGAGGATCTCGTGTTCAGTCGTATATTATCTTGCCTCTCTTTCTGATCCTGCATCTTTTCTGACCTGTCCAATTATTTATCAAGAATCACAGACTGTATTGTTACGGAGCCAAACATTCTCCAAATCCTGAAAATAGAGAAACGCAGAAAGTAGACGCGTATTATTGTAATAAGGGTCAGCCTTAAAACGAACAAAAATAAATACTAAAACTTTTCGATAACTGTCATTTGATTGCTTGTCATCTGTCACTCACTTCGGTGACATTTCCTGCCTCCCCATTTCCTTTCTGACTACAGCGTAGCTCTTTTCAGTTAGTAGCCTCTTCGTTACCTTGATTCTTTCTTTCTTTCAAATGGCATCCCCAAATCTGCCCATCTGGCCTGAGCTTCTGATTTGGGAGCTTTTTAGTCCAGAGGCAACGATTGGTCGGTAATGTCATGTGAGTGATGTTCCGGTGAGTTTTTTAAACATGCTTGCTGTGTGTACCCCTGTCCTACAAAGCTGCCTGTGAGTCTCTTTCAACCATGTTGACTGGCAGCTTCTCTGTCTCTGCCAGGATGGTGTGTTTCCCAGAACCCCTAAAGCTCTTAGCTAATCCCCTCATTACTGATTAAGAAGGAATCCAAGGAGCCGATTGTTGGCGGTGGGGTCAAGCATACTGGTAACTTTAATTCTTTCGGATAGTTATTCCTAACTATTAATATCCTGTCACTTCCTAACAGAGGATTTTTTGTACTGTTCCCTTTGTCGTTCAGTTTAGTGTCAGCACCACCCTCAGTATGAAAATAGGTAGAAAGATTGATGATTACTTAAAAATAAGCAGTCCAAAAAGTGTGTATGTCATGGAGAGAGGAAGTCAGACTTAACAAGGGAACGTAGTCACTATTTAACTTCTGTTCTGCCGTGATTTTTGTGAAGGAAAGAGAAGCACTAGCAAACAAGTAAACAAAATCTTCAAGTCACACTGACCTTCCCGTGGTCAAAATTTTTAACTTCTTAAAGAGTTACTTACTTCTGAGATCAGTACGTGCCACGGCCTGTCAGAGTGAGGCAGAGGTTCCTGTAAATGAAGCGTGTGTGAAGAGGGAAGAGCTGGAGGCGCCTTTACCTCAGGCCGGCCGGCGCCGTCTGCCTCTGGTCCTCCGAGCTGGCTTACTGTCCAGCGCCATCTTTGTGCTGGGCCCCGCCGTGCGTTATGTGCGACCTACATTTAATTCTCAGAGTCACCCTCGGAGCTAGCCTGGTTTTCCTCATTTTATACACGAGAGTCACCAGACTAAGAAATAGTAGAGCCAACCCCAATTTCTCGGTTCTCGTCCTCGGTCCTCCTCTTTTAGTATTTCCTCAGGGTTCTAGGCGCTTCAGGACTGAAGTGATACCCTGCTCTGGGAAAGAGGAATTAGGGGTATTGGACTAACTGATCGAGGAAGTGGCGGGAGCTTTCCTTTCTTCGTTGACATTTTCATGGACTACAGGTTCTTATCAGCGCAGGGTCCTAGAAATCCAGGCTTTTTCATGTCCAGTTGGGGTGAGGACTCCAAATAGGCTATGGTCCCGTCTGTATCACTGCTGTTATAATATTGAGAAATTATTTAACCTTTTTGAGCCCAAGATTCTTTTAACATGGGAGAAGATCGTATGCTAGAATAGGTGCAGAATAACTTTTAAATTATACAGCACTCTACACAAATGGATAACGCCTTATCACGTGCTAAGCGAGAGGCTCAGACCTCTACACAGAGTGACTTATTTATTATCTGTGTACTTATCTCAGATATTTTTCATTTAGACTAAAGGGCAAAACTTTAGGTAGGTATCCTGAATGGCAGGCAGCATAATCATTTTTTAAAGTTTCTACAGTCCTAGAATATTGTGAAACTAGACACATCATAGTTGTGCTATGAACTGACTAATGCACGAAGTATTTTCAGTAAAAGAAACCAACTCTGTGGATTCCTCCATTTCACATGTATTCTGTCTTCTCTTTGATGAGTAACAGAAATGAGATTGTTTTTAACTCCCATAGAAATGTCTGAATAAAATATGCAAGTAAAAACCGAAGGTAGGCTACTTTTTGTGCTTGGGTAGGAAAGCAGGCTAATGCAAACTTTAAAAAGATGATATGCTTTAAACATAATGTGAATAGCTACAAATGAATACACTTTATATTCTGGGTATTCAAATAAGCAGCAGTTTTTCCAAGTGAATCATATTGGAATTTTATCAAACATTTAGTCTGATAACATTCAAATAATTATGAGAGCAGAATTCGCTAATTTTACTGTTTAAAAAAAAATAGTTGATTTGGGTAATAACCATTACGGTATCAAGGTTCAGTTACTGTTCATTGGTTATAGTGTTTTCATATGGGAGATGGAAATGGAATTTTTTCCTTAATGGTGGCAGATGTTGGAATCTAATTTTATTCCACAGCAAGCCTCCGGAGAGCTCTGAGACTTAAGGTGTATGTCCAGCAAGGGGACATTAGCAGCGCCATAGGCCTCGCCTTGTACATCGAATTGTTACATTGATTTCCATGTCTGCAGAGGTGTGGCTTGCAGACGCTGTCATGTAGGAGTAAAGGGCTTTGACGGAGCAGCACTGCATCCCCACTTGTGTTTAGAAAATGATTTCTCTCTAGTGCTTTATTGAACAGGGTATTTCTTCTAGGTAAAGTGGCTAGATGATGAAAATACTATTTGACTGAACATGACTGAATATAATCTTTGGCAATCTCTACCACACCAGTCCTGTAGAGTTACAGGACCCTGGCTGCTATTGCTTCGGCTACTGATAGGGATGGTTTTAGTGCTGTAAAAAAAAAAAAAAGAAAAAGAAAAGAAAAGTGGCTTTTGCCTCTGCAAAGAGAGCACAACTAATGGAAGAGAGCAGGAAGATTTGGGGCATCTTTTTGGCCTTTAGCCTTTGGGTTTGGAAATTCTTCGAGGGTGATTGGAATGTCTTAAATTCAAGTAAGATGATGTGTCACGAATCAGTGGGGCTAGAAATGGGGCAAAAAATGTAATTTTCATTGCTGGGAGCAGGAATGTATCGTGACAAAACCCAGGGAAAAAGAAATCGCGGAACCATGATTGCCCCCTGTACTCCAGCATGTTAGTGAAGGTCTCTTTTATTTGGTTAGAATTAAATGACACTTCAGGGAGACTACACTTTGAAGCTCTGTGCTGATTCATGCTTTTGGAATGTTCATGCAACAGACTTTGCTGCAACACGATTTCACCTGTGTAGCCTCCTGTGGAAGACACAGAGGAGGCCCCTGCGGATGGGAGAGTCACGGTTTCTGTTATTTCTGGTGCCACATCCTTTTCTGGGAGTCTGTGGGGCAATCTTGACATATTGTACTCATTGCCCCTTCTCTTGGGCAAATCGAGTTTTCTTCAGGCAGGGTCTGGGGAAAACCTGCCTCTTTACACACTCTCCATCTAGTGCTTTATTTTGTTTATTATTATGATTATTATTTTTATTTATTTATTTATTTATTTATTTTTACTGGGGAGAGGTGACTCTGGGGAGATGCAGCTTAGATTTCCCTGAATCGGCTTTCCTGGCAGAGGAAGGGCCAGAGAAGTACTATGAGGGGAAAGCAAGGAGAGAAGCAAGACAACACCAGGTGTAACCTGCCCATACACACTTTAACACCCATGTGGGAGGCCCCCGTGCTGCATTCTTGAGTAAGAAGGATGTGGAGTTCCATGATCTCCTGAATAAGGTGTCCTGTGTTGGTAACCACCTAAAAATCTCTTATGTCTAAATACTGGAAATCCATATTGGATTTAATTTTCTAAAATGCAGACCTATCTTTATATTTCTGGTTGGTTGCTAAACAGGACTATTGAAATCAATGGTTTTAAATACACAAATATTGACATACTCTAACAGTTTAAAGGGTACACGATTGTTACAGTGTTTTAAGAGCTAGTTAAATTTGTGGATCTGAATATCAGCCTGTCTACATTTTAAACACAAGCCTATATTTTATAAATCTAGGGTTTGATCACGGAGGCCCAGAATTATTACATAGACCACTTACTTGTTCATTATATTTTGGGCTAGAAAATCACGTAAAGGGATGTTTTTCCTTCTATACACTTGATGCTGTCTATTTTAAATGAGTTAGACGGGAGGTTTTCAGTTACCTTATTGCCACTTCCAAATCATTTAAAATTTTCACTCTTTTCCCTTAAATTTAAACTTAATTCCCCTAAATCATATAAATACGTTTTCTTCATTGACCCACCTAATAATTTAACTGTTAAAAATACAGTCATGATTCATTAAGCCCATTTTCTCCATGTTGAGAACATGTCGTAGGAAAATTTTAGACAATATTTGAAAGGAATCAGTTTGCGAATATTGGGCCAGCTCTTTAAAGAGGGTCATCCTATGGGGAAGTCCAAGGAAGGTGGTTACCACGAAGGTGGTCACTTTAAAGTAGCTCAGCGTACGCGTTCTAAAGCGTGAGTACACCAATTATCTATAGAACCTGCTTTAATCGGAAGCCACCTTTTGTCCTGAAATGTTAGGATAAAGTTGAAAACTGTGGACAAAGAATATTCCGTGGGAGTTCCTCCTTCTGGAAGCTCTTTCATGATACAATCAGTTTTGACAGGTGATGAGTGAGTTCTTTAGGACAGGCTCAGGCCTCCACAGATTGGGAGCAGGGAAGAGAGCAAGCCCATGGGGTTTAACTCTTAATAGCAGTCAGTCCTCAAATGGAACGTAACTCGCTTAAACTTAGCACATAGCCGTAACACTGATAGAATCCTTCGACAGACTACCAAGTTGAAAGGAAAAGTGTTTTCTCGGAAGTCTCAACAGTTGTCTTTTATGTTTTGGGTAGTAAAGGTAGGTTTTATTTTAGCTTTATCTTTCTTTTTTCCTCATATGAGAAATGAAAATAAAGGCCCTATGAAATGAATGAACTATGAAAATGCATTTATGCAAAATGACAATAGAAAAATAGCTCTGAAAGAAACTGCACCATTAAAATTTCCCATCAGTGAAAGGTGCTAAGAGAAGGATGGAGGAAGTTATGTTGCTAATACGAATCTCAGGTGGATTTTTTCCTGCACTGCCAGAATGCCTTCGGTATCTTAAAAAGTAACCTTTAAGATTATTCATTTTTATAAGTACAGTTGTTAAGCTTTTACACATGCAATTCTTTTGCATGACAAAACACAACAGTGTCATAGACCACTCCTGTAAAAATAAATGCATGTATTTTAGAGATTAGCAGAAATATAGTCCTCCTGTAATTTATCATGAAATACCTTGTGAAAATACAAGTTCCATCCTCTCATGGAGTTGCCATACAATTATTAAATTGATGAAGTTGTCTTTTTTCTGAGTCTTAATCTACTTCTGTTGTGTGTTAATAGAGAATCTTTTCTCCTCTGATTGCTTGATTCACCAACTCCAGTTGCCTTTGTGTATTTTTTTTTTAACAATTCCCTTTTCAACCAGTATGCTTCAGGAATTGGGTTTAAACACACTGTTTCATAAACTGCCAGCCTCCTCGGCCGCCTCAGTGCCTCTGATTCCGTAAATCAGATCATAGGCAGCATGCTGTCATATAATAAGGTGTCTGATCCTTATTACCAGTTTGTTGATGCACAGACTCCTTCAAATTGACCATTGCAACACATGGTTTCCCCTGAAACTAGCTGTGATAATTAGCATGGTTCTAATGAGACAGAATGTCACTGATCTTGTGCTGAACTGTCGAGTATCGGCGCTACGGATGGGAACTGTCAGAGCCTGCCATCTGTGACAGCGCTTGGCATATTCCAGGGGCAAGATAGAGCATGCTCAGTAGAGTATTTTCAAACAAATGGCCCTTTTCTTGATGAGGGCTCTGTGTTCTGATCAACTGGAAGAATGTTTGCCCCAACTCTGGCCTGCGCTGCACGCGTTTGGGGATCCAAACGCGCATAAACATTTAAATCTCTGTTCTGTGTTACGTAAGAGAAGAATCTTTTGTTTAGCAGGTGAATTCTAAGTGGCATTCCTTCCCCTGATTTTTGACTCTCCCAGTTGCCCCATATGGTCAGTTAATGGCAAAGCAGTCATTTACGATACTTCTCCCAATTTTAAAATGGCCTTGTTTAAAAGAGATTTGTTGGGAGTTGGGATGGCTCTTGGTGATGAAGCAGTCTGCTTTGATGGAGAGGAAGGGGAAAGGAAAGAAACAGCCCCGAATGTAGTACAGGAATGCCCCGGTTGAACAGAAGAATTAAAATGGACAGGACGTTTAGAGCTGTAGGCTCCAGAGAGAAGTAGAGATTTTTTTTTTTTTTTGCTAGAGTAAAAGTCCAGCGCTGCTTATCATTCCAAAATATGCTTTGTTGCTTTTTATTTCCTCCTCTCTGGCAGACCACACAGGGCTTGTTCTGAAGAACATTTTCACTAATCTGATCAGGCAGCCAAATACGCCGGGAAAACTGCTTTAATGATCCCACTAATTACCTCAAGTCAATATGAACTGTATTATTAGACTGAGGGAAAATATTCCATTAGGTCTCCCCCTTGGGAGTTTCTCCGCTTTGTGATGTCACTGAAGCCTTCACCCTCTCGCTTGTAATTAATTTTATTTACACACGCAGGCACGCACAAGGTCACACCTGCACAACCGGCGCTGGCCAGGGAGCTTGTGGCACTCCGGCTTAATCAGATCTGTCATAATTACCATTCTGCATGTTTCTGACACACGCTGTGAAATATTTCAATTTAACTGCCGCTACCAGCACAACCAGATGTAGTGCGAGTGTGGCTGCATTGGAAATATTATTCCTCAGGATAAACTCTCTCCTCCTCCTTTTTCCTCCCCCCCCACTTTACAGCTAATGTGGCACAGAAGCTGATGTATCCTGTAAATCTTGAATGCAGCGCTAGATTGATAACAGGCGATTAGACAGTTTAACCACAAACAGCTTGTTCATTTTTCACAAATGAAAACCACATGTGGTGTAACTAAAATTTCAGGCCCTTTTTTTTTTTAAGAGTTGGGGTATGGTTGTGTGTGTGTTGAAGATGTGCTTAAATAAAAATAAAATACAATGAAAAGAAGTTAAGTGTCTATAAAAATGGAGAAGTTGCCTAGGCTTTTCCAGATTCTTTTATCAAAATCCTCATCAAATCCCCTTTTTCCACTTTCACCAAAACTCGAATGAGAAAAAGATTCTCCATTGGGCTTTCCGTTATTTTTCTCTAAGATTTATTTTGGATGGGAGAGATAATATCCCTCTGGTCTATCCCTTTGTATTTTTTTTCAGTGCTAAACCTTTTATTTGAACGTAAGTTCTGAAAGCATATTTACTGTTGGGTATGTGTAGTTTTTTAAAGGTCAATCTCCTATTTTTTAAAATGAATAAGTTGATAGTTTAGACAATTCAGAAAGAAAATGGACCCAATCAGGAAATTTATTTCTTAAAGATGTTTGTTGATATGCAGAATCAGTCTGAAAGGTAGAGTTCAAAACCAGTGAATTCTGTTTCCATAGAAATTTTGGAGATAACCTGGCAGAAAGTACAGGCTCAGTGGGTTACCCTATAAGGCCAGAGTTATCACCAGTCTCAGAAGAATCCAGCCATAAAAAAATTAAAGTACTGGAGCCATAAGAAGGCAGATAAGCTGGTAGAAAACTAAAATTAAGAGAGGAGAAAGAAATAGGGTCAGTGGTGATTCAGAACCGTACCTGTAGAGAAGATTCACCACAATCCACTTTAGAGAACATTTAAAACCATAGCTGTAGCCTAGTTGAATGTCTTTTAATGCCCAATAAAATACACTCCTATTCCTTTAGAGGTGCCATTTCCCGGAGACTAGTGGGTTTTTTACCCTTGTTCCCTTACTTCATCGTGTCTTCCTTCGTTATTTTCTCACATTAAAAAAAGCAAACAAAATTTAAAAAAACCCAAACAAAAAAAAAAACTTCACTGCCCAAGTTTTTCACCAGAACTTTCTTTCCCCTTACCCTGGCTATCTTCTGTGTGTTTTGGGTTTGCTCCATGATATCATCCAAATTTGAAATTTAACATTTTTTCTGCCTCTTTATGCTTTCTTCTGCCCAGAATATCACTTTAAAGAAAAAAAAAATGTTTGCGTTTTAGTTAGAACCCTTATCCCATCTCAGATGCTAAGCAGTTCACGCAGTTAATACCAAATTATTAGGTCAGTTGCTTCTCACATTCTTCATCTGCCTTTATAGTCATTTTGCAAGATGCAGATATTGTGGAAGATTTGATTCAATCCCCACCTCAGCGATCTGTCACAACACTATTTCCCGTTGAATACAGATGTCCCCTCAGAATCCTTAACACAAAGGTGAAGGCACCGGGCACTAATCATTAGCTCAACTCACCGCTGCTTCAGTTGCTTGTATTTTAGGATTCCCAAGAAGAGGTTTGATATACATAGCACAGTTGTATGGGGATGAGTCCAAGAAATAAGAAAGTGAAAGTTCAGAAAACAAAAAAAACCTATGCCTTATGACATCATTGCTACTGCTTTTGCTTTAATGACCCTGACGTTTTTGCACAGCTACTTCAAGATATGTTAGGGATAAACCAGCATGCAAATAGGATCGCATCTTGCAGTCATTGGTAGAGCTCACCACAGAAAGGAAACTTAACTTGTTCCTTAGCAAGTGAAAGATTTCATTAACATTCTGGAAAATCATCCGCTAGTTTTCCATGTTTGTAAACTTTTGTTTTTGTATGTTAGAATTTCTTTGTTTCTGGCACACCTGTTGATCCAAAAGGGAACAGGAAGAAGAGCAAAAAAAAAGTTCAGGGTTTGCTGTGGTATGTATAGAGTTTGAGAATATTCAATATCTTGGGTATGAGGGAAGAGCATGTCTTTTCATTAAATTTAATTAGACTATAAGAATCCCATTGTTCAAAAAAAGATTATAATTTTCCTTATGGACCCCACTAGATCCCTGTCTAATAAAAGGACAGTTTTCACGTATCTAGTAACAAATCATAGTTGAAGAGTCAGTAGAAGGTAGTTCAGAAAACTTGATCCTGCCCAGCTCAGTCCACTTTTCCTTAGCGCTGTGCAGTTGTTCTTCTGCAGTGTTCTTCGATCCTCATAAAAATATACAGGAAGGAGAACTGGCTATTAGCCATTTTCTTTTGGACCCACTGTTTGCGTTTTTCATTGTTGAAATCATCAATATCATTTACAGAATAGCTTGCCTTTGTCTTCCGAAGCTGACGGGAATGGGAGAACGTGGTCCTGAATGTCTGTGTCAGATAAAAACAGGGTAATGGTAGCTAATTGACAAACTCACAGATGGTTTATGTAACAACTCGGACATAAGCTTCATCTTTCAGAGAAAGCGCTGAGGATTGCAAAGAGTGGCAGTCCCACTTCCACCGATCCCACTTCCACCTCTAGCGTGCTGTATAGCCTCGGGCAAGTTGTTTCACCTCTCAGGCTCAGAACTTCCCCTTCAGGAAGGCAAAATAGGTTGGGTCAGATTATGTCTAATGTCCTTGCAGTTTCAGCTTCTGTGAGTTTGTTGCTGAAACAGGTGCACAAGTGTGAAAGAGGATGCTATTTTGATTGAAGGTACTGCCGACAGGTGTGTTAGTCTGAAAATGAGTCACAGAGGAGGAAAGGTTTTGAATAATGAAAGGGCTTCGTTTGGGGGGTTTGGACAGATAAAGTGCTATTTTGGGGTCTGTAGCCAAAAAGCATTCATGGGTGGGAGAGTGGAGAGAATTGATCGGGATCCAGTGTAGGAACTGCATGTTAGACAGCGGGACATGAGCTGAAGGTTGATGGAACTCATCTGAGACTGATGATTACATATCTGAATGACCTCTCTGTCATCATCAAGGACCTAGCAGAACCAGGGCAGTATAGAGATGAGATGAGCTCTGTTCAGTTGGGGAACGGACTTGGCTTCGTATGCAGCGGGGCGGTGTTGGCCACAAAACCGTGTGACTTGAAGGGTTGCTAGAGTTTCCTCCCTAAACACATTTTCTTCTTTGCTTCTTTTTTTTTAACTGATGCTTGAAATTCTACCTTTAACATTTCACGATTTTTGGACTGATGTAAGTCCTGGGAAGGATAACACATTAAAGAGGAAAAAATATTCTCGGTCCAGGTTTGGAAGAGGTTAGTGAAATGAGAAAAATGAGGCAGGGCATGACAACTGAGTTGAAGGAATATCTTGAAGCCCATATTTGCAAGTTCATAAATTGGTACCTGTAGCATTTAATAGCTGCTGAGGACTGCCTGTTCCCAAATGTCTCCTTTAAATGTTTACCCATTTACTAATGGTACCAACACGAGTGCTACTTGTTATGGGTGCTACTTGGCTGGTTCATTGATGGAGTATTTGGTGGTTTAAATGAAATGCAGATTAGCTAAAAATAAATTACTTTCAATAAGGTCAAGGAAGTGAAGGCTGTAAATAAAATATACATTCACAAACAGACAAATGCTATTAGGAAATCCAGCTCAGTCCACGCCAAGCTGTTACTGTCTAAATTGCCTTCTTTCTTCCTGGCTTGCAATTAATTTTTGCTTGTGTGTTTGGAGATTGGGGGAAGGGTAATAGTCTAATGGGTAATGATTTTATTTTAGTATTTTGATTAAAGAGACTAAATAACTTGGACCCTGGATAACCATAAGGACTAAAGCCTTATCCATCAAGCTTAATTTCTAGACAGAAAGTTGTGTTATATTTCTGGATAAATGTAGCATTGTGCTACCTATAATATATAGTGAGGAGATGATTGTGTGGGAGTTATTTTCTACCTATGCGCCCCCCCAACCATCTTGCCTATTCACTTTTTTTCTTTAACCCTCTACTTGACTAGACTCCTTCTGCCCTGTCCTCAGATCTTAAAGGCAAATACTTTAAAACCATTTGTTCTTTGAAAAGTGGTGCTGAGAGCAAGGACCATTATTTGTTTACCTCTGGTTTCCTAACCTTTGCACAGCTCCCCACACCCCATGGCATGCCCAAGTCACTGTTCTGTTCCTTTCCCTGCTGCCATCCTCCATCTGCCCTGCTACCTTATCCCTTTCTGTTTGGGAAACCTACCTCTCTTTGGAAAACCTCATTAGAGTTCCTCTTCTGACAGAATTTCTCAAAGGATAATCTGTTAATCTTGTCTACCTTTACAGTTACTTGGATGGGACGAAGTTAACTAAATTAGAATATGGTTGCTTTATGCACGGGTTATAAACCCATTTTCTGAGTTTGTAATAGGACCAGGAGAAACAGGGAGATCTGTTAAGTGCTAGTACAATTGTTAATTAAAAATGTTTAAGCTGTCAAACCATTGTTTTATGAATGAAATCTCCTCTAGCACCGAAATAAATAAATCAAGTAAAAGTCTTCCCCCATTTTGGTCGACAGGATGATTGGGTAAGGGTGGGCATTCTCATCAACCATGGCACTTGTTGAGATGCCCTGATGGAAACCTGGGGCTCCTCAGGACACAGTCTGGGAACCATCGTACTAGTGATTGTTTTCCTCCAGCCCATCTCTAACAGGCATGGTCCTTTAGTGGCAAAAATAAGCCCCCCCCCAAAAAAAAAAAACAAAAACAACCCAGGAAATCTTTTCCATGAATCCATAAATACCAAAGTTTTCTAAACTACTGGGAGGTTATATAAGATAGTTCTAGAAAAATATTTGAAATATATGTGGGGCGGTGGGAGTTCTTAACCTGTGGCCCACCTTCCCCCAGGGGGTCCATGAACTTGGAAAGAAAAAGAAATCTTCATTTTCATTAACATGTTACTGAAATTTGACATTTTATTCAATTACCAATATGGGCAATAAATCATAGTAGTACTAACAATAGGTATGAATTTGTCAGCAGTAAAAATCGCAGATATTTTCACATCACATTAAGTTATTGCAGATATCTCAAAATGTTATCTTTGCTCATCACTATAAAATTACAGTAGTTATCAGATCTGTTGTTAGAGCTCGTTATTTATTGTGTTAATAAAGAAGCATTTATATTACTATATCACAAATTTTTGATAACTGTATTTCTGCATAATTGGTTTTCTTCATAATCTTCGGTATTTTATTTCAGCACACAAAAACATTGTTCTGGACAGGCATCATCTGTGGGCTTTACCAGCTTGCCAGAGGGTCGATGGCACAAAAGAAATGAGATCAATGATTAGTTAAATTATATGTTTGGGGGGGGGCACTTAACATATTTTTTTAGTACATTAGCTGAACAGTTCTTGAATTTACCAGGGAAATGTTTGTTATTTATTATTTTATAGTATGCTTATTTTTCAAATGCCCTTCACTTCAGAGCATGTAAGCAGAGCATTGCACTAACACTTAAAACAACAGCAAGACCAGAAACCTTATCGGCAGCCTTTTCTCTGACTTTCTGATGCCGCATACTGTGCAGGACTTGGTGAGAGCAGGCCTTTGCCCTTAGACTAGAGACTTTGTGTCGGGGAGCTTCACCTTGAATATCAACTTCCATCTGAAGTGTAAGCTCTTCTTCCCTGACTGGACTGTAAGTGCTGGCGGAAATGACTCCCTCTTATATCTGTCCCTCTGTCCCCACATCTCCTCTTAGCCTGCACAGTAGGCGGCACATAGATGGCACTTAATAATTATTTGTGGAGGGATAAAACGATTCAGAAGCACATTTCATCTGCTCTCAATTTTGCCCTCACAAAACTCAGCACATTCCTAAGGGAGTCAGGGTGGGAAGAGGGGGACTCCGTGCTCAGAAAGACGGAGTAGGGTCAGACTCCTGTCCTCTTCCCCCGGGGCCCTCTTGGAGCCTGCCTTTCCCAGGTATCAAACAGAATCAGTGGTCATGAGGAGTGACCGACGTGGACTGTGCAGAGAGCCCAGCCTCCCTTGTCTCCCTTTATTGGTGAAATTATAACCCAGCCATTGTCACTGGGATCCACATGATGCTTCTAGAAATATTTATGCTTTCTTTTTTTGAAGTGTCCTTGTGAATCACAAGATTTGAGTCCCTCAATTAAGCCAACCTCTGATTAGTAGGTTTGCATAATGGATAAGATGATGTGGGTTTTGGCCACAAAATGGGTGTTACTTTATCAGCAAAATCATAAGCAACTTGGGAGCTCGTAATGACCCTGCCCGCTTAATTGTTCCTCTTAGGATATGAGTCCCATAACTTTTACAATCCCGAATTGCCTTCCCCTGGTTTTAAAAATTCTTTGTTATCTTTCCTAGGATATCATAGAGGGAAGATTTAAATTTTTAATTCCCAGCCCCTAAATATGCATAATGGGACGTGTAGCTCATTCTCGGAGATATCTGCAGTGTTGAAAAGTTTCATGTAAATCAATTAAAAATGCATTGGCAGAAATATTTGTTAAAATAACCTGTAGTAAGTTATTTCTGTAAGCAAACAAACCACTGTATCAGGTAAATCATCACCTAAAAATGATTGATTTTATAAGTTCACATTTTTATAGTTCTCTTTTTTCTTTGCACATGGCATATGTGCAAATTCAGCAACATTTTTTTCTCCATGATCTTCACAATTTTGAATAGAAAAATAAATACTGTAAAATTTTAATAGTGACTTCAGGAGGCAACTTGTAGGAAATTTGCTTCATAACGTTGCTGTATAACAGCACATATTTATTCGGATTGAGGGGTTTGGGAAAAGAGAAGTTTCCCATTCAGCTTCTTTAAACAATCAGATGTATTTGCTTTTGACAGAAGCCTTTAAGAGCGCTTCCCGGCCTCCTGAAATCTGGTATGCTGAGCTCAGTTTGAATCTTATTCTTTGAAATGCAGCATCATTATAAATGCAAGTTGTTGGACTTTGCTACCATGCATGATATCCTCAGGAATAACAGAGCTGTGTACAGTTTCTTGCCCCCAACTAAAGGGTCCGGATTGTACAGTTTTTATACCTTCCTCTCTCACCGAACTTACTGCCACTTCAGTGTTACAGGGAATCCTTTGCTTCGTTTTTACACTTACTCATTGAAGTGTGAGCCTCGGGGCCTGTTCAGGCCCTTTGGGTGAAGGAAAGTGAAGAGGATGCCATTCAAAGGGCTATTTGTGTGGACGTTTGTTTATGATAAATGTAATTCAGCTGAGATGGGGGTGGCCTGGATTAAAGTAACCCATCAGCCTTAGTTCATGGAAGAAATGCTGACAGGCCTGAACCAGAACAGTAGGAATGGAAAATAAGGAACCAATTCAAGAAACATTCTGAAGGAGTAGAACTGGTAGGAATTCATGGTTGTTGTCTTACAAAGCAAACAGACAAGAAAAATCAGATTTTTAATTGAAGCTGTTTGCTATTTTTTTTTATTAAAAACATATAGCTACTATAGCAAAGTCAAAAAATGCAAGCATAAAGAACATAAATACCCATAATCCCAGTTATCTAAAGATAGCCTCATGTTCTTTAGACACGCACGTGCGTGTACGTATACATACATATATGTGTACATGTGTATGTCTTAGATTTATTCAGATGATATACATACCTTTTAATTCCCTATTGAGATATGTTTAAGTCATATTCTCCTTTTGCTATCACGGATAATGCTAGCATGAACATTATGATAGTTAATATTTGTATACATCTTTAATTATCATTTATTTAGGATCAGTTCTCCGAAGTAGAATTAGTGGATCAAAAAAGGCTTTTGTGTTTTAAAGGTGATTACTAGACATTTCTACATTCAACATTTCCACATTGCCTTTCAGTAAGATTATACCAATTTATACTTCAAATAACAGCCTTTCAGCCCAGGTGACTGGGTGGGTGGTGATGCTGTTAATTGAGTTAAACTACATTGGAGGAGAACCTAGTCTGTAGGAGGAAGAGAGTGGGTTCAGGTTAGGACGTGATAACTGAATTATTTTCATTAACTCCCTAGATAGTCACATTCCTTTGGATTATCTTAGTGATAATGACAACAATAATAAAAATAGTAATGACATTCATCATAACGTTACTTTGTGCCAATCTCCTTGCAGGAATTGTCTCATTTAATTCTCACACACCCTATGAATAGTGGTAAAATTACCCCCATTTTATAGAGGAGAAAATTGAGGTCTAGAGAATTTCAGTAACTTGACCAGGGCTGGTAAGTAGTAAAATAGGAATTCAAATGAAAACCCAAGCTTTCTTAACAAATGGATCTTAGAAGTACAGTCTGTACAGGAGGTGAGGACACAGGAATTAAGTATTCTCAAGAAAGTCCAGTATGGTAAAGAGCTATAGCAATAGAATGGTGGGCATAGTCCGTTCAAAAAGCAACTGGTCTACCTGTTTTTCCTGGTACATCGCTAATTCATCTTCCTCTTTTTTTTCATTATCCACCCTATTTTAAATATTGCCCATTTTTTGAGGCCAAGCCAATATCACTTTTCATCAGTAAAGACTTCCTTGACCACTCAGCCCATCTCTTCTTCCTCGCCACTTGGATCCCACTTGGTGTTTGTCCAGCATTGACCTTTATTTCTCATGCACTGCCTTGCACTGGCAGTTATTTTTGAATGCCTCCCAGATATACCGTGAACCATTTTTAGGCAAGTGCTTTCAGTTAAGTTCATCAGACCTTTTTGTAATTATCATGGACCAGGTGCAGGGCTGAATATGTTCTATTTCATTTGTACCAGCCACAGTCCTGCAAGATTAATACTATTAATACTATTGTCTGTTCTTTGTAGAGGAGGATCTGAGGCTCAAAAAGGTAATTTGCTCAGGTTCACGTACGTAAGCGCCTACATGGCATATAACACTTTATCGGTATACTGAGGTGCTTGAGTGTGACTTGAAGGGGAGTTAGTATTTGGATGGGCAGGAAAAAGGAGAAAAGGCTTTCCTATTAGTATGAAGGATGGAGAATAGAATGTGGGGAAATGCGGGACAACAGCTAATAAATAGTCCAGTGAATTAGGACATGAATGCTATTGGGAGCAGCCGTCAGGGCCGCTCTAGGGTGTGTGAGCATTTTCTCTATAATGGGAAGCCTTTGAAAAGTCATTTTGAGCAGTAAGATAACTTTGGCAGTTTGAAAACAGAAGACCAGAGCAGTGATCCCAGTGTCTCTTGTCCAAGGGCATCTCCAATGGCTAGGGGGATTCAAGAAAGCTTAGTTACACATGTAATTTACTTGTCAGGAAGTTCCATAGGCTGAATTAGACATCACTTGTTCTCTCATTCTTCACCAAAGCTCTAGGCATCATTGGTGTACTTTTTCCCGAGTTAAGAAAAGGAATGATTACTTAAAGCTTTTTTGTTCAGAAATCAAAATAATTGTCCATCAGAAATAATTAAAAAGAATATTTGGTGTCTAAGAGCATAATTCGAGGAAGAAGGGTCCCAGACTGACATGTCATTGATGGACAGGTGGAAAGGAGATGATTCTTTATGATAGAAACAAGGCTAACGTTGATGAAACTTGGGAGTACTGAGTTTTCTGTTTTTTAACAACACTAACTGTGGAGAATGAGGAGAGAATAAAAGCTTAAGTAAGATATTGGGGTGCCCGGGTGGCTCTGTCGTTGAGCGTCCGACTCTTGGTTTCGGCTTGGGTCCTGACCTCAGGGTCCCAGGATTGAGCCCTGCCTCAGGCTCCATGCTCAGCTGGGGACTAGTTGAGATTTTCTCTCCCTCTCCCTCTGCCCCTTCCCCACTGCTCACACACACATGCTCTCTCTCTCTCTCTCTCTAAAATAAATGGATAAATCTTTTAAAAAATATAAGACATTAAGGCACAGTGTGTATAAATGTTGAACAGGAGCCAAATCATATCACTGAAACTTCTATAATGTCAAAAATACATTTTAGGTTGAGGGGAAAAAACAAAAAATTAATTTTCTAAGCCCATATTCAAGCATCAGGCATGTAAGCCAGATTTTTGTTTGTTTCATTTAAGCTTTGAAGAAACTATCTTGAAAGCAGGTTAGTTTATGAAGTATAAGAAGAATTAAACTTTTAAGTTAGATATCTTTCAAATCTAATGTTTTTAAAGGAAAGTTCAGCCTTTCTGTGGGAATTCTGTTTCAAATTATAAGATTATTTTCTTTCTAGTTTAATATGTTATCTACAGTTTCATGCTTTTCTCTTCATTCCTCCTTTTCCCTACTCAGATTCTCCCTCCTGAAAATATTCTTTAAACTGTCAGATCTCCTTGCCCAGCAACCTTTTTAAATGAGCCTGTTTTTATCTACTCTGGCCAGATTGTCATCTGATGATCTTATTATGGATCAAACAATCTGTAGGAAAAGAAAAAACACTGTATTTATGTGTGCTATAAAGTCCGTGGCTTTGAGAAGGTAGAAAAGAGGGGAACATAAAAACCACTTTCATTTTTTTACTTGCTTAAATTTTAAGCAAAATTGCATAATAAAAATTATTTACCAATGATTCTGNAAACCTCCAGAAACTCTGTTAGATGTATTTAACCTCTTAAAGACAAAGTAGCAAAAGTGGACGCATGAGAAATTTACGGGTAGCCATTGTATGTCCTATTTCCACAATATGGAAACCCACACATTTTTGGCTAAGATATTAAGTCCCTTATATAACCTGGAGAGAGTTTAAAAATTCCAGTTTGGAAGTATAAAAATCATAGTAATTTTTAAATATCATGATTTTTTTTTTCTTTTCGGCAAAAACAAATATCAGAAGCCATACCTTGAAAATAAATGTATTTGGGGAATACATACACACACACATAGGCCATTTAAATATGTTTCTTTTTAAGTAGGCTCCACACCCACGATGGGGCTTGAACTCACGACCTTAAATATTTCTTTTTAAAACCCCTCTTTAAATAAAGTGAATGTAATGTGCTGCTTTTAGCATGAAAATTTATTGGTGCGTCTCTGTTCAAACTTATTTCCCATGTTTTCTTTAATAAGACCATTGTTAACTTAGCAGGAAAAGTTACTCACGACGCCTGCTGAGATTCTCTTCACTATACACAAAGTAGATGTTATTAAACTGGGGAGAAAGATGAACGTATTTCCTACTAATTCCATAGAAGAGAACATGTATCTTTATTAATGCTAATGGTGGGGGCCTCTCATTATGTTATAGAATAATCTGCTTTAGCAAAGGTTTTTCTTCCGAAGAACTTCATAACATTTAAAGGTTAATATGTTAGGTAAAGAACATTATCTTAAGATAAGCGTTTTTATTACAGGACATGATGGGATGGTTTTTATTAAATTATATGATGATTTGAATGGGGAAGAAGAAAAAGTGCATCGCTTCTTGCCCTCAACTTTAATGCCTTTAATCAAATAATGACCTTCTGGAAAATAGTTAATTTTAAGCATTTGGAAAGATCAATACCACTTTGCTACCAAAAAATGGCCTAGACGATGAAATTTGATGTATTTAAAGTATCATTTCACCCTCTTAACCTAGTAAATAATTTAAAAATGCTTTCAATACTGCTTTGCCACTATTCTGTTTCTCACTGTTTGAAGTGTGATGATTGTTCGTGAAAAAGAGGGTCGAAGTTGGTGCGTGAAGCATCCAGGCCTCAAACTTGGAAGCCAGGATTGTCCCCTCCATGAGCCCCCTTATGTGTCTGCATTCGGGCCCCCAGAGCAGTACTGTGTCTTAAGACTGTATTTGAGGCAGTGTTAAAACATAAAAAGTGTGAAAATGGAATGCTTCTGGGATGTTAAAGGGGTAGCTTAAAACGTCATTAGTACTTTGCATCTTTGTGATAACTTTAAACCTTCATGCTAAAGGTGAAAGATTCCCCAACTCTGACAATTAGAACCCATTTTCCCCCCAGCTTATAGAACATTGATATGAAATTACCCTTGAGTGCCGACAGCTTTGTAAATAAAAAAAAAATTGCCCTCTATTAGCATGTTTGTGGGCAGATTAAAAACTGTCTTCATTAGCATAAGTAACACTTACGGATTCTTTTAAAAGTAGAAAATTATTTGCTGAATGATAAATTGCTAGCTTTATAGTTAGTTGTTGTTGAAAATGTACTCATTCAAAATGCCTGGTGTAGTTTAGTCTACAATACTGAATTTTTTTGTGTTGGAAGTACTATTTAATGGATTATGTACTTAATCCTTGTTCCTACTACTAGCTAAAATGTAATTCATGCTTTCCACTAAAATGTTTGTATCAAGTACGTCCCTATTTAGATTGATTTCTTTTAATATCATATATTATTATACTATATGCCCCAGAGATTAGAACAAAATACTCCTGCAAATAACACGTAAAAGATGAGGGTGAGGGGGAATAAATACAGAAAAATGTTTTGCTTTTTAGAACTCAAATTATCCTTCCGTTTCCTAAAATGTGTTTCTCCTTCTTCGTTGCCGCTAGAATTGTCATTTTCTTTCTTTCTTTCTTTTTTATAGCTCTTGGGTTTAAAATGTATATGTACATAACAGTGATAGATACATCTCTGTCATCTTGTATGAAATGACTTTTTTTTCTTAGAGAATACTGAAGCCTCTTTTCCCCTGGAAAACGAGTTGTCTTGTGTGTTATGAGCTCCCAGCTTTGTCACAGAACAGGCCCTTGGAAGGGCTTCTCTTTTTTACGTGCGTGAGACTGTAGGGGTACAATAAATTCATTCAAGAAAGGTTACTTCTCTGACTCAATTAAAATCATTGCGCACCCCCTTCTCCGTTAAAATGTTCAAAGTGAATTGACTTGAATTAATTGTTCTAAAAAGAGTGGAGTGGAAATCAGGGATTGAGTTTGGTTGGAAATTAGCAGCTGAGAGATGAAGGTGCCAGGATTTGTATTTAAATGTGGTACAACAAGATTCTGTCAGTAAAGCACATCATTAGAATATTGAGTTTAGAACTGCTAATTTTTCCTTTAAAATGAGCATACAGTCATGTGTTTCATGGACCATAATAAATTGCCATTGTGTTGTCATTGAGTTTGTTTTGCTTTTTTTTTAGTACTGGTTTGGCAGTCATTCTGCATTTTCTCCCTTTCCTTTTTTCCCCCCTGATCTTACTTTTTTTTTTTTTTTAATAGATCCCTCACCAAAACCAGTCAAACGAATGTTATTTATTTCATGCAGTCCTAGGTTTAGCATCTTCTGCACCATTTTCTTGCTTACGGTAGCAAGACATTTGCAGATGGTTCTTGGTTACTATAAAGTACATAACAGTATTTCCTTTGTGGCAGATGGATTTAAGACTTTTAGTTCTCAATAAATGTAGGTTTACAATACATAACTTTACAGGATTTGTGTTGTATATAACAGGTTTGAACATATTATCTCAGAATTCATCTGCATGGCATTTTCAGCTTCTTCAGGGTTCATGCCAGTTTTTTTAAGTAATAAGGGGAGCGCTGTGATTGATAGCAACAGCTCAAGGCGTGATTTTGAATAGAAACAAAGGGTTTAGAACAGAAGGTGTCAAATTAAACTTCGTCAGTTTGAAAAGTAGTAACATCCTGAAAGTTTTACTAATTTATTTACATGTGGCTACTGTTTATATTTTGCCCTCTTTATACGCAGTGTAATGTTGCTTGGCAAATTTACTACATTTAAAGTTTAGGTTTTCCTTGTACCATTTTAGCTTTCTGAGAAGGGATCGGTCTCATTTTTTTAAGGCTGTTACTCTCCTGTCTTTTCTACTGTACAGAACCGTCACGATCCTAATTTAATTTGGGGAGTAGCTCACGACTCCTGCCTATGGTCTTACAATATTTCAAGTCCCAGAGACTGCTCTTAAAAATGTAATTATGTTCACATTTTGCAACAAAGTACTGCATTTCATTTCTTGTCTCTCCTCTACCAAGTAAATCTATACATTTATCATTTAAAAACCAATACAGGACTTAGGGGAATCATCATTATTTGTCAAATATTACAATAGTCTGACATGTTCATTGTCTTACGAAGTTTATTTGCTCTTACAATATCACTTATGGAAAAGTGACCTAGAAAAAGGTACTGGGGAACTAGAAAGCATTTGGCTTTTTTTTAGTCACTTTGTGCAAAACATAGATCAGATTACTGTCATCATTCATAGAGTCTCCATTGATAGGATTTGAGGTAGTCAGAATATTCCAAGGTATTTAAATAGTATTAAAATGAATTAATCTTATTTTTGCCAGCGTAAATTGGGAATGAGCCAGTGTCTCTGCTGACAAAGGGCTAGTGCGTCAAAATGTCTGTTTTCCATTACTTTTTAAGAGATACACACATCAAGAAAAGCACTCCCCCCCTTCTAGTTTTTTTTTTTTTTCTTTTTGGAATACCCTTGTAGAACTAACAGTTCCCAGCTGCACCGTTAAATATTTTTCTAAGAAGCATCTGATTTCAGTCTCTTAAAATCATCATGTCTCTTGAAAGGCTAGCAGAGACATGCTTCAAACTTATAATTCATCAAATTATTTTTAGATAAGGAATTAGAAGTATTATTTAAGGGCAGAGGTTAATAGCAAACTACTGGAAATGTTATGTTAGTCATGGGCAATTAATAAAAATAAGGATCCATCTCATAAGTATAGAGACACAGAAGTGACAATGTGAGCAAAATATTTGTTGAATGAGTCAGGGCTCCTTTTCTGAAATATTTGTTAAACCAGCATGAGTGTGATTGTTTAGGAATTAGCTATCATTATTAGCCATTTTAAAAGAACTAATGATTTTCTTTTCCAAAGAACATCTGTGATCCACATGTTTTTTCACATATATCCGAGTGCTAACTGATCTGTTACTTTAAAAAGTTTCTAAAGGATTGGAAAAATTATTGGAGCTTTTCAGCTCTCTCCAAGAAGCTTTTCTTACGTCAATTGTTTTTAATTTAACTTTTAGTAATTTTTAGTTACAAGCGTTATTTCTTTAAAAAAAAATCTTAGATATTCGACATTTAGCACTTACTTCAATAGTATACAATACCAGTTAAGTACAAAAAACAACTTTTCTGTTGTTTTTTGTGAACCTTCTAACATTTTGAAAGGTAAATAGAATTGTGGCAATTTGCTCTGTTTCGGCATGGGGGCCTGTCAGTTGCCGTAGCTGAAGAATGGAGACACAGGCGAGGAGGAGAGTTATCTGAACCATAGTTAATATTCAAGCCTATAGGAAGATGTGGATCTAAAACTTGCACAGCATCAAAACTTAGAGGTAGGGGCGCCTGGGTGGCGCAGTCGTTAAGCGTCTGCCTTCTGCTCAGGGCGTGATCCCGGCGCTCGGGGATCGAGTCCCACATCAGGCTCTTTCCACTGGGAGCCTGCTTCTTCCTCTCCCACTCCCCCTGCTGTGTTCCCTCTCTCACTGGCTGTCTCTCTGTCACATAAATAAATAAAATCTTTTAAAAAAAACCAAAACTTAGAGGTAAAGTGTTAAGAGATAGCTGAGATGTAGGAAAATATAAAATGTTTTCATGGCTCAATCCGATAGCAAATATTTGCCAATAAGAGCTCAATAAAGATCTCTGGGGCACCGTGTGCACGTGGGTCTGAAATACTTCAAATACTCAAATACAGTTTGAGAGTTAACATTATACTCATATAAGTAGAGCTGAAATATGACACATCATCATGTTTTTCTGGAAATAAACATAGAATCGCCGTGGTTAGAAAAGAAGCATATTCAGTGACATTCTAATCACAATTATTATTTTTTTAACTAATACTCTCTCAGGTGAGTCTTCAGTTTACTGCCTGCTCTCTTAGCCTTGAATTATGCATTCAGTGGCATTGAATGAGTGCATGATTGCATGACCGTCCCCTCGTACGTGTTTGTTTAATTACAGGACCTGCTGAGTAGAGAAACAAATGTCTCAGAAAAATTAGTAGATCTCTTGAGGTTTAGCAACAGTCACTCACCCTTGGCTGGTTAGTAGGTGGGCCTTTGGAAGCTGATGTTATCAGCTCTCCAGCTTTTCTTTTAAATTCTCTCAAATAGGCCATTTGGGGAAGAATGGGCCTTATTTCTTTTCACTGTATATATTGCAGTTGGAAGGGGAAGGAGAATTTTCTCCAGTGGTTCAGTTTGGGAAGATGGGAAAAAAGTCATACCGTTCACTGGTCTCACCTCAAACAACAATCGCAACAACACCACACACACACACACACACACACACACACACACACACACCTCTCCTTGGCTAGTTCTAAAAATCAGATAATAAAGAAACTCTGCTCGTTCTACTCCCATCCAACTAATTTACTTGGAATTTCCAAGAAGCCCCTTCATCTTAGGTCAAGTCCCTAAAGCAGAGCCTAAGACAGGGAATCAAGTGTCTATGATTTGGTGAAGGACCTGGAAGAAGTGAGAGAGGATAGAGAAGAGGAAGGGGTCCAGTAAGAATGTGGTTTCAGGTAGTCTGTATTGATGGGGGGAGGGAGCAAGAAGAAGGGGGATGGCCATCTCCAGAGAGTAAATCGAAGGGTTGAGTGAGTTGTCACTTGGGGGAAGGGGGCAGGGACATTGTACCACTGGGTAAGCCAATCACTGGCTACCCTAGGGTGTGAGGGGGTCAGTGAGGATGTGGAGTAACTGTCCAGTCATCTCCAGGTGAGATGACTGCAAACATTGCTCCAGAGAAGAGTATGGCTGTGAGCTTTCAGCAGGCAGCACGCCAGCTAGAGGTGGTTGCCTTGCTTGGCGAAGGGGGTCTGGGTGGGACAGCCTCCCTCTTACTCTCCACCTCATTGCCTAGTGTCCATCACGGCAGCCGAGATGAAGAACCTTTGGGATGAGGATTAGGAAATGTTAGACGATGGACTCTCTTGGTCCACTCCGTTCTTGATAATCTGAGGATAAAAAATGGGGCCTTAGGGGAGTCTTCAGAGAGGTTCAGGTTTTAGCATTCATTGGACATTTCCTTCTCTCTCAGCTCAGGAAATCTATTAAAATTCTTGTCTGGTGAATCATATGTTGTGCACCGCAATGGGCAGAAAAAACAGGCTCTGAGATGTCTTTCTGGAAAGTTGTTTCTTGGAGAAGTTTTCTAACGCCCATTCTGATCATTACGCTTTACACCGGATGGCATTCTTGCTCACTCTACTGCACGTGTCCTTTCTGTCTCTGTCACACACACACACACACACATTTGCACATAGTTTCCTCCCTAATACAAAAATCATAAACTCCGGGAACCCTTTTAGGAAACAAATTATTTTAAAAATCTGGCCTGTCTCTTCCTAAATACCTTCAGGATCTCAGGTGGCCGCTCATCAGACAAGAAAGCTGGGCAAGAGAAAAAGCACGTTTAACTTTGCTTTTCTTTCACATATTGCAAAGTCCGTGGTAAATGTGTCTTGCCCTTGGAATCTTAAAGAACATGACCCTCCTTTAAGATGCAAATCTGATCATTTATTAGAAACAGAGCCTGCCTCCTTGACAGCCACAGCTATTGTCTCTGAACAGGTTAAAAAACATTTTTTCAAGCAGATTGGAGTGTTTTTGAGCTTATGAAAAAAGTTAACTTCACAGGGTCTTTTCTTTTTAGCTCTTAATGGAAAATATCAGCCCCCCCCCCAGGCATGAACTGACCTATTATGCCCTTGTCTCTAAGGGGTGGTTGTGTGAGCTGTTACGCTGGAAAGAAGATCCTTCTCCAGAAAACAGGACTCTGTGGGAGAACCTCTCCATGATCCGAAGGTTCCTCAGTCTTCCTCAGCCAGAACGGGATGCCATTTATGAACAGGAGAGCAACGCGGTGCATCACCATGGCGACAGGCCGCCCCACATTATCCATGTTCCAGCAGAGCAGATTCAGGTTCGTTTACCTTGGCCAATTCAATATAGCAGTAAGTAAACAGAGCTTTAAACTTAGCGGGGAGATGAGTGTTTCTCTTCTTCCCGCCAGTCTAAACATAGGCTTTAGCAAGAGATAACGATACACTGCCATCTTGCTCAGGGGAATAAAAGGAAAATTAGCACACTTTTTCCAACATGTGTATTGTGTTCCTCTTCCTTCATCTCCCCACCCACAAAGTGGCAGGAACCCCCTTTTTTACACTTCTGGTTTGGCAACTGCGTCTTTGTTAGAATCGGCTTGTTTTTTGTGTGAGGGCTCAAATCCTGTTTTTGTTTTTTAAAAATCCATTTTATAAATACCACCCACTTTTTTAATGAGGACCAATACTGCCCTAATTTAGGAAGGGAATTACTGCTGTTTCTGTAGAGGAGGTTTATACAGTCACAACTTTCTACCTCGATACAGTAGTCCAAAGAGAGAGGGGAGGGAAACCTAATTGGAATCTTGTCTCTGACTCCTTGGCCCTTCCTTCACCTTATAGCTGTCTGCCCTCACCCTCACAGAACACAGGTTAGGGGTGAGTCACGTCTGTTTGTCTTTCCTTTAGAGCCCCTCTCCCACCACCCTTGGGAAAGGAGAGTCTAGAGGCGTTTGCTTACCAGGCCTGCTGACCCCTGCACCATGGCTCAGTGCTGCTCCTCAGGTGAGCGGGCACAAGCTACCTATGCCAGCAAGAGCGGGGGTGGTGTAAAGACCTGCTCCCTGGGTCACAATTTGCAGACTTGCGAAGGACACCCTAACCATGGTGGTGGCCAAAGAGCACTGTGCCAGCAGAGTCAGCCTTGTGCTTAGCTAGTCCTGTCATGGGACTTGCCTCCATTCATCTACGGAGGGAACACCACTATGAATCGAGATTGGAAAGCTCTGGGACCAGGTAGTTTGTTGGTACCCTATGGCCTTGATTTTTAAGGAAGCATGTTGAGTGAACTGGAGCTCTAGAACCTATTTCTGTTAAATCTAAGGGGATGTTTTTAGCTTTTCCCTTTAAGAGAAAATGCCATTGCCTTCCAGAGTCCTAAAATTCTACTGTCTTTGTTGAATCACCTGCATTATTTCTTGGTATTGCTGTGGGGGTGGGTGGGGAATATATATATACACACACACATATATATATATATCTAGCTAAAAACAATAATAGGGTTATCCATCCACTAGGAAAAAAAAATCCTTGAGTGTGTATTAAAGATAAATTAGAAAAGAGAATCCCTTAGGATATCAAGCACTAAAATAATCATGAAAGCCTGAAAAACTTACTGTTTAGCAAAAACAAAAAAAGAGAAAGGTATATGTATAGTAATAAAAATAGTACTTGTTTGAGATGTAAATTGTTTTTTAATAAAATTGTTTCTTGGGATAAAAGGAAATGCTTAGGCACAGTACAAACGCTCTAATATTTTGCAGCTTACTCAGGTTGATTTGCTTTGAAGATAAGAATTATGGATATAGAGTATACAGTATGTGCATGTGTCACACATTTGTTATGTATAATTGTGTATGGAAATTATAGCACATATACAGACACTAATTACGAAAAAGTGTATACACTAAATTTAAATCCTAATCACATGAGTTTACTATAGACAAAACAATTTGCTAGCCGTTGTACGGGGGATCAAACTTTTATTTTTTGGTAAGAAAAAGAAAAACTTGCAGTGTCAGCCTAGTGCAATTTGGTAAGAAATTCTGAGTGTATTAAATCGGAACTGACTGGTAGGAAATTCGCAAACGTGAGAATCTCAGAAATCCTTTGGAGTCTGAAGGGATAATGCTGAAGAAGAGCAGGCCTTTATCCCAAATTTTCTTTGGAATTGAAATAAGACTTTTCTCTTCTCGCTCCATGCTTTAGCCATGGATGAAATGGGGCAAAACATGGGTTTCTTTCCCCCACGGCTCTGTAGCACTCCTTTCTAAATGCCTTTGAAATCCTTACTCCTCAATCTTCATTTTAAATCTTTGTTAATTATTTACATCATAATTTGCCTTGCTGTCTTCGCCTTCTGATGCGTATCCTTCTGGTGAAGTTCACGGCTCACATTTTTAGCGCGCTGAGCTTTCACTTCCGTGAGCCAGCCTGAAGATGAAGGGTGGGGAGGCTCCACGGAGCTCTGATAAGGGAGCCCAGTAGCCCCCAAAACCCTACTCATGCCTCCCTTCCCTGGTTCTTACCATTTTGACTTCTTTCCCTGATGCCGTGGGCCATCTGGCTGGCCTCGCGTTTCGTCCTGAATCCTTGTCCCCCTCGGAGGAGCTACAGGTGGGATTCCCAGTCCCCTGGGTCCTCCTCCTGGCCAGCGTTGCCCGGCCGCCGGGGCAGAAGGCAGACCTCTGACTGTCCGCTTGTTTCTTTGCAGCAGCAGCCGCAGGCGCAGGCGCAGCAGCAGCCGGCGCCGCCGCCCCCGCAGGCACAGGCGCAGCAGCCCGCCGGGCCCCGGCTCCCCCCGCGGCAGCCCACCGTGGCCTCGCCCGCCGAGGCCGAGGACGAGAACCGGCAGAAGACCCGGCCGCGAACGAAAATTTCCGTGGAAGCCCTGGGCATCCTGCAGAGTTTCATCCAAGACGTAGGCCTGTACCCGGACGAAGAGGCCATCCAGACTCTGTCCGCGCAGCTTGACCTGCCCAAGTACACCATCATCAAGTTCTTTCAGAACCAGCGGTATTATCTGAAGCACCACGGCAAACTGAAGGACAACTCCGGCTTAGAGGTGGATGTGGCCGAATACAAAGAAGAGGAGTTGCTCAAGGATTTGGAAGAGAGTGTCCAAGACAAAAATGCTAACACCCTTTTCTCGGTGAAGCTAGAGGAAGAGCTGTCAGTGGAAGGAAACACGGACATTAACACTGACTTGAAAGACTGAGATCAAAGTATTATTTTCATTCAGCAGTGCCACTGGTATTTACTAACGACAGGAGAAGTCCACCTTGTATTCTCTCCGAAAACCTTTGTTGTTCATTGTTTGGCCAATGAATCTTCAGTAACTTGCACAAACAGGAAAGTTGAGAAAGGATAATACAGACTGCACTAAATGTTTTACTCTGTTTTACAAACTGCTGGGCAGCCCCAGGTGAAGCATCGAGGATTGTTTGGTATTAAAAATTAAAATTTGTGTTCACGGGACACATCAAGTTGTGTACCCCGTAAGCATGATACCAGTGATTTTTTTTTTTAAAAAATTATTCTGGAGCCTCAAACAAGCATTATAACTTCTGTGATTATTATTTCCTTCCTTTAATTATTTCTGTAACACTCCACACTGATCTTTGGAAACTCGCCCCTTATTTTAAAAAAAGAAAAAAAAAAGAGTTTGTTACTCTATTGTATGTTACAAAAGAACTATAGACTGTGGAATGCAGTTTAAAGATGACATATGCCAACAAATGCCTTGTATTATATGGCACTGCCGTAATTCAAATTTGTTTTTATTTTGGAAATAAAAGTTCACTGTAATTTTTTTCATTCTCATTGTTACATGATTTTTTAAAAAATGAAAAAGAAAATGTGAAACACAATTTAGTCCTCATTATTTATTTGTAGATCCTGCAGCATCATGTTGTAATTAATTTTTTGGAAGTTTCCGTTAAATGTAATATTGCTTCTCTTGTTACCATACTGATTCTTTTCTATTTATAAATGTATTTTGATGGGCAGTAAAACAAAGTGTCTTAAAAGTTTTAAATAGAGAAAATGTGCTTTACACAGTTGCCTATAAAAAGTGCTCTATGTTATCCAAGCAATTCATACTATAAGCTTCACTCTTATTGTTGTATGCAATTTTTACTATCATGCAAATAAGCTTAGGTAAATAAAACTAATAGATCACCTTAGAAAATTATGCAATTAATGTGAAAATAATTGATGTTTGCAATGTGTCTTCCTTTGGTTTACAATCAATTTTAAAGCTACATCTGTATAAAATTTCTGTATAAAGGTGTATTTCTTTTTTATGAGTTTATGGCTATGAAAACACCAGCTATTTTGTTACAGCTGGCTGTTTTTATAAGTGTATCACAATTTTCTTTATGCAGAAATGTTCTGATTAGGAGTGGTTATTGACTGTAACTACACAATTAAAATTGTTTGTATGGTATGACATGGTAGGGTTTGTCTGCTTATGTGAAGTAACTTTAAAGAGTCAGAGATGGCCCTCTCAGTTAGGTGCATGTTAATATTTCCTTGATATTTTACTGATTTTAAAAAGAGCGATTGAAAAGTCACTTGAAACACTGTAAATTTAAACCACAGACACATGCTCATTTTTTAAGTTTAACAATGAGGACCATAACCTGTTTGGGGTTAATTTGCCAACTAAACAGAGATAGTAGGATGGTCAGAAGACCTGCCAACAAGAACATAAGTCTAGTCTCTAGGAGTTATGTGCTGAAAATGAATTCATCCACATTTATTTCACAATATTTAATTATGGCAACACTTTTTTAAAGCTAATGTATAAATATTTTAAAGGCCTTTAACAGTAACATAAAGTAAGTAGGGAAAAATGGACTTCTGTATAAAAACCTCTTAGTAAGCAATGTATTTTTTAAAGTTGTAAATGGAATATAAGTTAATAACTCTGAGCTCATTTGGTTGTGCATGTCGTAAATATAAGAACTAAAGGAAGAAAATAATAACACACCCGGAATTTAAACACCTCTTCAAAATTCTCGCAACATAAAACTCCATACACTCCATGATATAAAACGAGGTGTGCTAATGGTCATGGAAAGGATTGAGGCCAAGATTTCGGGTTTTGATTATTAGTTTTTTGTATTCACTTGATCTCGTCTGCTTTTTTTTTAAGACTTCCTAGATGTTAATAAGGGAATCTGGGTTCCTTGATAGTTGGTTCTGAAATTGTCCAATCTCTTCATGCCTAACATTTTTCCAGGCACTGATGAGCTCATTGGTAGGCAACTGGGCTGCTTTAATGTTGAACTTTTACTTAAGAAACTAAAATGGCATCATTGAAGACTCCCAATTCAGCTGTAAAAGTACTATTTACTTTTGAAGCACAGCTGAACTGCTTTGAAGGCAGCTGGTTTGCTGTAACTTAAAATTGTATTGAAAAAGTTTTCAATTCTTTTTATTAAATGAGAAAACAACTTTTAAACATTCTTGCTCACTTAGAGTTGAGAAAACCATTTGAGGAAAAGAAATTTGAATTAATAAAATAGAAACTAGATTTCATGTAGTAAAAAAAAATGAATAAATAGAAACTAACATGCCGTAAAGTTTTTTTACAAAATCCTCTTTTCCTCTTCCCCCCCCCCCCGGGTTTAGAGGGAAAAGCTAGAGCAAAGAGTAGTTTTTGATTTTATTTATTTTTACAGTCCAACAGAATATAAGGTGCCAGAACTTTTAATTTTTTTAGAAGGAAAATTTGGGTGGCAAATATGATTTTGCCATTCCCAGTAATCTAATTTCTTTTTTTCATTTTGAATGAATTTGATGAGTGTGTGTAAGAACGCAATACAATACTAATAATAGTCTCACTTAGACCCTTTAACTTAAGCAGCATAATCTTCCTAATAACGCTATTTTAAACCAAAAATAAATAAATAAATAAAAAGCACATATCAAAAAACAGTTGATGGTCATGATGGAATGAGCAAAATTGTTTTCAGGGAAGAAGGCACAATTTGGAAATGATTTGTTTGGGCGATCTTCCACGCGGCTCCCCCAATGTCATTTATTGTTCATACCAGTCCTCTTACTACCAGTGGCTATGGTAAAACTCCTTGAACAAGCTTCATTGTGCCCGAGTATGTCAGAAACTTTTAAAAGCTAGGCATGCCCATGACATAGCGCTTTGTGCTAAGACCTTAGCAGAGTCAGGTAGTTTACGGGTAATATTCAGCCTTGTGCATCTGAATCTGTCATGGATTCCTTCCCTCAGCACTTTGCCACTAATTTGTATTACACTCTGTGGCCATATAATACTTGCACATTATGCAAAAAATAATGTTGACAGTATCTCCTTGGCATGTAATATGCAGAGTTGACACATAACCTTTGAAAACCAAGGTAACTAATATGTGTGCCCTACTTGTGTGGCACTTGGTTAAAAAGTCTGTACATATTATGTATAAAATGTGTATTGATTAACATTTAGTCCTAAGGAATTCTGAGCTTAAGTGTTTTTTTTTCCAAGTAGTGGTATCTATAACTGTGCTTATCTAAAATATATAGCTTGAGTAGAAAACATTTTCCAATGGTTCAACATTGAGTAAAAATGACAATCCCATACATTCCATTATTAAATTCTGCCCTATTCCCTATTGTTATCATCAGCTGATATTAAGATCCTTGATTGTCACGATATTATCAATAAATGAGGTATTCTGAACTGCCTGGTGATATTTTCAAAAAGAGCAGCTAAAATGTATATACCCTATTATATAGCCAATAAAAATAGGACTATCTTGCTGAAGCAAGCCAAAAATTTGCATGATAGTGTGGAAACCAATGAAGGTCCAAAAATATGAATCACATTTAAAATATCAGAAGATACTGATGCTATAGTTTATCTTACAAATAAATATTTTTGACTTTTAAAGGGGGCATATTATGGATTCAGTGTTTCTTTGGAGGCAGTCCCTTTAATGTAAATACTAAATACTTGCATGTCTTTTGACAAAGGTTAAATTACAATCTATTAACATGCACATTTTTGATAAAATATAAAGTACCCTTATTAAAGAAATGTGGTGGAAGGTGTATGTCCAGAATACTATTAACCTGTTTAACAATACCAAATGTTAAATAAAAATAGTTTGGAATTAATGTTTAAAAGACGAGCAACATTTTTAAGCCTTTGTTACATTACCCTACTTATATGAATCATGTATTTCCAAATTTAACTTTATCAAAAATAATTCCAAAAAGTTCCACTATGGCTTCTTGCCTTATACCAAGGTTGTGCATGAAGTCAGCTTATGTCAACCATTTTCAACTGCTAATATCCCTATTGTGATCAAAAGCACGAGACTTGGGCCCCATTCTCTATGATAACGTTTGATGAGGAAATGCAGTAAAACAGCACCTTATACTTGTTGCCTGGCCAAGGAAACAAAGGAACTCTAAAGTGACCTGTTTTGCTCTAGATTAAATATTGAACATTATCTTTGTCCTATTAGGTTTTTTTTTTACCGTTATTGATTATTTGCTTTTTGTGGTATTTAAATACGTTTTCATTACAGTGAAAGAATCTAATCATGTCTTCACACACACACACACACACACACACACACACACACACCGCCGCCGAAAGATACGATGCCCCCATGTGCTGGTCCAATATTCCACTCACAAAAGAACAAAGAGTACCTGTTAAATGAGGATGTCGAGAACTTTCCAATAGTTACCGTCTGTTAATTCATCAAGTCTGTGGCAGAGTGATGCAAAGTGAGCGTTTGTGCAGAGCACAATCCTGTCCAACAGCATCTTAACGTGGGGACAGGTTTCACCTACTTCACCTCGGTTTCCCATTTTAATGTCCACATTTGACCAGATCTCTTTCAAAGGCTTCTTACCTTCTGAGGCCCCCTTACCAGCAGCGCACTCAGATATGCTTAAAATGATAACAGCAACACCATCTGTAGAATGCTTCGTTACATAAGGTAGTGCCACAACCCTATCTCCATTCCACTCTGAGGCACTGAGACGCCCCCTTCAAAGACCGGGGAGGGGCAACTCAAACAGGCTGATTTGTTCAGCTCTTAAGTGGCCACTTCGTTTCAAACCCAAACCTTCTACCCTAGCGTTTCTATCGCTACTTCTCCTTAATAAAAGATTTTCCAAATGCTGAAAAGGTAAAAACATTCATTGCCATTCAAAATTCTCAGAAATCTAATGTAGCATGTATTTTGTTAATATGAAAAAGTCTGTCACTGAGTAATTGAGAGCAAGCGTATGAAATATTAACCCCAGATTGTGCTGTCCTGGTGAAAGAACCATATACACAAAATATTTTTTTTCTAAAAAAAATATACTTTAAATTTATAGGAATGTCCAGATATATGAAAAAAAGTAGAATAATGTAATGAACCCCTGATGATTCATCCCCAGTTCAACAATTGTAATATTTTCCCATTAAGTACCTTGTGAAACTCATTAAAATTAAGATGAAACTTTTATGAAAATATTCAAACCGTTCAGTGGCTTTTGCCCATAATGATATTCTGACATTATCTGACTTTTTGCAAAGTAATGAATTTTCTGATTTCTAGAGAAAATATTGAAGTTTTTCTCAGAACTCTCTGAGAATTTTCAAAAAGCCAATTTTAGACGGAGAACCTGTGAGAATTCCACAAATAATTGTAACATAAAAAAGAGAGACAACCCAACCTCTCTTTATTTATAAACAATACGTGCTTTCATATCATTGTTGAAACTAAAGTACATGTTTTTCAGTTATGCATAATAAAATATGTAATTAAGCAACATTCCATAGTGGATTAAAGAATTAAAAGCTTCAGGTGCAGAAAAGAATTTGTTGGCATTTTCTTTTTCAAGGTGGTATTTTGAGGTGTTACTTTTCATTTTCCTTTGACATCTTATACACAAATAAATAGACAGAAACAGGTGAGAAGCAGAGAAATGAAGAATTGGCTCCTACCTGAAAAATAGTGAGGCAGCATATTTGCAATGTGCCCATAAAGGCTAAACTAAAAAGGACAAAAATCTTCTTAGCCTGGGGAGGAAAAAAAAAATCTGTAAACGGGGGTGTGTGTTTCAAGAAATAGAAATAACATACTAAAAAGTTAACTGCACTCAATCATTCCTACATTTCAAACTACATTAAATTAATCACACTCCAATTGGTTGAGTCCAGTAGCCTTATTTTTCAAGTGAAGAACTACATTTAATTAATAATCCCGTGCTATAAACACTGAAGTTCATAGAGGCATTTGGCATTTATCCTATTTTTGAAAAAGAGTAATGCATCAAATAAAATCAGACCACTCCAATGTCAGAATGTGTCACAATGATTCTGAAAATAGATTATTCTACTGAACATTTAAGAAAAAATAATAAAACAGAGATGAGACGCCACATCTAACATCAGAACTTTCTAGTATCTACAGTTTTTCATAAAATGCTTAAACTACAGTTATAATCATCCGTATGAAAGCAAGTAAATTCAATATCATGTATTTATATTAGTCAAATCGTGACTCAGAAATGTATGTTTGGTTAGTGCATGAATGAGATCAGACAACTTAGAAGAAATATGGAATGAGACCCATATCCTATGGATGACTCTTTCAGTGGGGCTTTTTAAACTGACACACGTAAAGAACCTTTTGTTAGCCTTTAACATCTCACTGTCCTGATGCAATATGACATTTTTGTATTTGTGTGTGTTTTTATACCCCATCTTATTACAAAAAGAATTAGCTAAGACTTCCATATGTACTGCAATAACATTGGACAACAAAAGAAAAACTACAACAAAATTAATCCAAAATCTAGACAGAAAATAACACAAATTGAAAGGTATGCTTGACACAGAAATGCATGTCATGAGGTCCTATACAATTTATTAGGGTACACTACCAAAATTTTTAAACAGCTTTATTGAAGTACAATTGACATACAATAAACTGCACATATTTAAAGCATACAATTTGATAAGTTTTCACACACACGCATACACATATACGCACACACATAGATACGTGTGCATTAGATGATAGATAGATAGATAGATATCCCCCCACACAATTGGGAGTACAATGAACATATCCATTATCCCAGTAGTTTCCTTGGGCCCTGTTGTAATGATCCCTCCCTCCCACCCTCTCATCCTCATTAATCACCATCCCCATGACACCACTGATGTGCTTTCTCTCACTCTTAGTTTGTATATTCTAGAATTTTATATAAATAGAATAATTCAGAAAGCACTCACTTTCATCTGCCTCCTTTCACTAAGCATAATTATTTTAAGATTCTTCCATGTTCAGTTCATTTATCATTGAGAAATATTACCTGTTGTGGATATAGTGCAATTTGTTTTGTCGATTATGCAGTTGATGGATATTTGGGTTGTTTCCAGCTTGGGGCTGTTACAAAGATGCTATGAGCATTTCTCTGTGCGCCTTTCTATGGACATATGCTTGTATATCTCTTGAGTAAATTCCTGGAAATAAAGTAATTTCTCATACCATAGGTATTTAACTCTTTAAGAATCTAACAAACTATTTTCCAAAGTGGTTGTACCATTTCACAGTCCCACCAGCAGTGCATGGGAGTTCTGATGGTTTCTCCTTGCCAACAATTGATATTGTCAGACTTTTTCATTGTAAACATTCTAATAGGTGTGTAGTGATACTCATGGCTTTAATTTGGATTTCTGTAATAAACTGCATTTCCCTACTAAATATCTTTTCATGTGATTTGCTATCCATATATCTTCTTTTATTAAGTGTTTGTTCTTTTACCCATTTTTAAAAAGTATTTCCTTTCTTTTTTTTTTTAAAGATTTCATTTATGTATTTGAGAGAGAGAGAGATAGCGAGAGAAAGCAGGAGCGGGGAGTGGGAGAAGCAGACTCCCCACTGAGCAGGGAGCCCAACACAGGGGCTCGATCTGAGGACCCTGGAATCATGACCTTAGCCCAAAGCTTAATCAACTGAGCCACCCAGGCGCCCTTACCCATTTTTTTTTTTTATTGGTTGTTTTCTTATTATTGAGTTTTGAAAGTACTTTATATATTTTTGCTACAAGTCCTTTGTCAGATATGTGATTTGCAAGTATTTCAGTCCATGGCTTCTATTTTCATTCCCTTAACAGTGTTCTCTGGAGAACAGAAAGAAGTTTTTTGGTGAAGTCCAATTTAACAATTTTGTTTTTGCCTTTAAAAGTCTTGCTTTTAGTGTTACATTTAAGTAATATTTGCCCAATCCAAGGTCACAAAAATTTTCTCCTGTCTTTTCTTTTAGAAGATTAATAGTTTTAGGGTTTACATTTAAATCCATGATTTATTTTGAGTTAATTGTTACTTATGGTACAAGGTATCAAGGTATGGGTCAAAAATTTTTTTCTTTTTTTTCTTTTTTTTTTTTTTAAATTTTTTTGCATCTACATTTCCAATTGTTCCAGTACCATTTGTTTAAAAGACGATTCTTTCTACACTTAGTTACATTTGTACTTTTGTCAAAAATCAATTGACTGTATATGTGTGTGTTACTTCTGGAATTTCTATTTTATTTATTTTTTTGCTCTTTATCAACCTTTCCACCAAGACCATGCTGTCTTGATTACAATAGCTCTGGATGTCCTAAAGTCAAGTAATCTGATCAATCTAAAGTCTTCAAACTTTATTATTCTTAAAAGTTGTTTTGGTGAGTCTGGGTCTTTGCATCTCCCTGTGAAGTCTAGGTTCAGCTTGTCAATTTCCACAAAAAAACATCTGCTCAATTTTGATTGAGATTGCTTTAACTCCATAGATAATTTGGGGGGAGATTGGCCTTCTAACAATATTGAATCTTTGGATCCTTGAATATGATATATCTCTTCATTTATTTAGGTCTTCTTTCATTTCTTTCAGCAATGTTTTATGGTTTTCAATGTACAGTTCTAGCATATCTTTATCAGATTTATCCCTAAATTATTTCATATTTTTTACCTTATCACATATATTTTCAGAATTTTTGATTTTGATTTCAGAATATAGAAACAGAATTGATTTTTTTTTTTTTTTGTATGTTGATCTTTTATCCTGCAACCTAGCCTATACTCACTTAGTAGTTCTGGTAGCTTTTTTTGTAGATTCCATCACATTTTCTCTTTTTTAATTAAAAAAAATTTTTTTTAAGATCTTTTATTTTTTTTATGGGGGTTGTGGACAGAGGGAGAAACAGACTCCCCGCTGACCAGGGAGCCTGACACACGGCTCAATCCCAGGACCCTGAGATCATGACTTGAGCCCAAGGCAGGCGCTTAATGGACTGAGTCACCCAGGCACACCCCCACCACATTTTCTACAGAGATAATCAAGTCATATAAAAATAAAGACAGTTTTATATCTTCTTTGCAATCTAAATACCTCCTTTTTTTTCTTTTCTTTTCTAAAACACCCAGTGCAATGTTGAATAAAAATGGAGAGAGAAGACATCTTTGCCTTGTTCCTGAACTTAAATACTAACACTGTTCTAAGCCATTTACAATACAAATTCACTTAATCTGTATAACAACCATATAAGGTAGATGTATTATTATCATTATTCTATTGATATTAAACTGAGGCACAGAGAATTTATGTCACTGGCCCTAGTGAACATATCTCTCAACAAATCTTTCACCTCTTAACATGTAGCTATAGTTTTTGCCTTGGCACTCACGCTTTATCCTTACTAAAGGTTCATAGCTTTGACATTCTATTCTTTTTTTTTTTTTTAAAGATTTTATTTATTTATTCCACAGAGATAGAGACAGCCAGGGAGAGAGGGAACACAAGCAGGGGAAGTGGGAGAGGAAGAAGCAGGCTCATAGCGGAAGAGCCTGATGTGGGGCTCGATCCCATAACGCTGGGATCACGCCCCGAGCCGAAGGCAGATGCTTAACTGCTGTGCCACCCAGGCGCCCCAACATTCTATTCTTGATTATGTTGATAGGCAATGCTACAACATCCTAGTTGATGAAAATGAAGTTGAAATATGGAAAGGGAGTAGGGGGAGGATTGTCCAAAAACATAAAACTTAGGAAAAAAGAGAAGAGAGCTAGAAGAAGGAAGAGGGACTCAGGAAGAGAAGGACAAAGATGTTGGGGAAGATACAGGAAGACTTTGCTTGGCAAGTGAGATTACTCAATGTGGAAGAATACCTTCTGCACAAATATTATGAGTGAAAAAGAAATCCTGGAAACCACATGCAAACTGACCTCTTTTAATCATTCTAGAAACACTGCCTTTTTTAAGTTTGGTGCTTCTAATAAGTGCCCTAATTTCGGAAAGAGAAAGTATTCTATCTATACTATTAGAGGGGATCAAATGACCATACCAAAGCCCTCGTTTAGACTTCTATGGCCCATGGGCCACATCTGTCTTGCCACTTGTTTTATAAATAAAGTTTTATTGGAAACCAAAGCCATGCCCATTTATTTATATTCTCTGTGGCTGCTTTTATGCTACAACAGTAGAATTAGAGTGGCTGTGAAAGAGACCATATGGCCATCAAGCCTAAAATATTTACTCTCTGGACCTTTATAGAAAATGTTTGTCAACCTTTGCTGTAGATCACTAAACTGTGCCAAGTTTTGCAAAGGAAAAGAATTAACAATTTTCTGAATAACTTGTGTCAAAACAAAATTATCATTCAGTAGTTTTTAGAAGAGTTAGAGCATATATTAACTAGAAATTCATTTGTTCTGAACTCCACAATTTCACTTGATGTGTATGAAGAACCCAATTCTTTCATTTCTACCGGTTACCTCATTGGCCTATGCAAGAGCACAAGACTAGACATCCCACACCCTGTTGCTCACTAGCGATTCTTCTGTAAATTTAGAAAATTATTGACTAGAAACTTCACCCTTTTTTGATAAACTCGAGAAGTGTTAATATTCTTGGCAAAATTGTTTTTGCACTAATTGCCATATCCATCTGCTCTGTGAGATTGATTAGACTGTGAGAGCATTTGCTCTCTCCTGCAATCAATGCTTCCTGGCCCAGCAGAAAGCTAGATCTGTCTTATTTCCATCTAGAGAAGGACACACCACTGACAATTGTAAGCTTCAAGGATTTGAGATTAAATTGGCACTTAGCTTGATGGCCCTTTGGAGAATGATTCAGTCTAGAGAGCATTCTGTTGAAGTAAACCAAGGCCACAAGAACTTCAATGATTCCTTCTTACATAGAGAAACTCCACTATTTCACAAACCCTATTTCTGTAGACCCAGTGGTTGGGTACCATATCCTGGAGAAACATTCTACTGCCACTAGAGAACCCAGGAGGATCAAAGGGCTCTGCCCTCGTCTCTCTTAACTCTTGGGCTCATGAAACCTTCAGAGACTGAGTAATGCTGTCAGTGTGTCTAGGGGAGAGCAGCTGCAGAGCTTAATTCTATCTGGATTGGACCCAATATTTTATTAATTAATTAATTTATTCATTTATTTAGTGTTAAAAATACACCTATTACAACAGCCTCTAGGTAAAAACATGAGGAAAAACATAAGAAAGAAAAAACTTATAATAAACATCTATCCAAAAATAGCAACAAGCTTCTGCCATTACTGTCCTTCTTATGGACCTTATTGCCACCATATTGGACAGTTATCTCAGAACCTGGGTATATGTATTGCACTGTCCTACATGAAACAAGCAACTTGATTCTATAGTTCAAGTGTGAAAAGATACCTTTCTCTGAAAACCCACAAATGAATCTGGAGAGAATTTCATTTAACACAATTTTACATTTTCCTTACAATGAGCCAGGGTAGTTTGAGTTTAAAAGCACCACTGCCAGAGAGGTAAACTAGAGCAGGAACACCCATGTGCTTGTCTCTCTATTGGTTACTTATGTAGAGTTGGGTTTTCACTGGACCAGAGGGAGTTTAGGTAAATAAAAAAAAACTGTTTAGGGAAAATTTTTTATGATGTGATATTTGTACATTTTGAAGGATTATAACTTTTGAGATTATAATACACTTCTTTTGTGAAGAGATGGTGATAAATTATCAGAGTGCCATTTGTTTTTTTACTATTTTGTGTGGTGTAATGAATAGAAAGCAACTTTATTGAGACTACCTTTTAAAATCCTTTATTTTGTACTATATATCCATGAAATCTAAAACCTGAGAACCTTTGAATGTAATCAGCAGTTCCCAAACCTTTTGGTCCCAGGAATTCTTTGCACTTGTAAAAAATATTGAGACTTCCACTTCTTGGAAAATTGAGAAGGGATACTTTTCCATATTCCTCCTGCTAAGTACAATGAAAACCCTGATGTTACATGTAGAATAAACACTAAAAGACTCTAAAAGGTGGCAAGAAGAAGGTAGACCAGGTAGGGAACTCAGGACCCAAAGAACAACACAGTGGTACATTCCCTGGTTTCCCTTTTGCCTCATATATCCCAGACTTGGAGCTGAAGAAGGCAGAAATCCAGAAATGCCATTAGGCATAAACAAAAGAAGGTTCTGACAATCTGCTCTCTCCAGCCAAAGGAAAAGAAAAGGAGCAGCCAGGAACACAGAAAACTTAGACAATAACTGCCCTACTCCATCACAGAAAAAAACCTGTACCTTATCTCTACCCAGGCCAGCAAAGTTAAGTAGAGAACCTAGACCTCCACTCTCAAGAGACTATAACCAGGTGGGGTGGTGTCAGAGGAAGTCTAGTGGATAGTCAAAACTTTCATCACTGCTCAGTGGTGACAAAGCATTCCTCCATGCCCAGGAGGTGTCAGTGGAGACTGTGTGAGGACCGGTAACAAGGTATTCCTACTTCTCCCAGCCAGGCAGATATCACTGGAGCTTTAGTGGGGATTTGGAACTCCACTCCCCACCCAGCAATAATGAAGAGAACCCCACCAGATGTCAAGGAAAGCCAAGTGGGGAAGCTGGACTTGTGCCCACATCTGGTAATAGTAAGGAGGTATTGCCTCTTCCCTTGCCAGATCAGTGTCAAAAAAAGTCAGCTGACGCAGAAGATTGAAATAAAATCCAAAGACTCAGCAAAATATCCAGGCTTCAATTAAAAAAAAAATTAATCATACCAAAACCCAGAAAAATCTCCAACAGTGTATAAAAAAGACAACAGATACAAACACTTACTATAACTGACTACAGAGACATCAGAATTATCCAACAAAGATTTTAAAGCAGTCATAAAAATGCTTTAATGAGCAATTACAAAGAAAAAAGTAGAAAGTTTCACCAAAGGTATAGAAGATATAAATAAGAGCCAGATGGAAATGTTATAACTGAAAGGTACAATAATTGAAATAAAAAACTGAAGGGAGGAAAAAGAAGGCAAGGCTGAAAAAGTAATTGCAATACTGGCCAAAAACTTCCCAAAAGACATAAACCTACAGACTCAATAAGCTGAGCAAAATCCAAATATGATAAACCCAAAGAAATCCAAGACACATTATGATCAGACTTCTGAAAACCAAAGACAGAGAAATTATCTCGAACAGAAAGACAGAAATAACTCCTAACATACAGAGGGAAACATTTTGAAAAATAGCATATTTCTCATCAGAAACCATGTAGACCAAAAAGAAAGTGGCACAGTATTTTTCAAGCCCAGCAAGAAACGTCAATACAGAGGTTAATGAGGAGATGGGAAGGAAGTGGGTTTAACTATAAAAGGGCATCATGAGGGCTCCTTGTGTTGATGGAAATGTTCTGTACCTTCATTGTATCAATGGCAATGTCCTTTTTGAGATATTGTGCTATAACTTTACCATTGGGAAAAACCTGGTAAAGAGTGCATAGATATTTCTGTATTATATCTTACAACTGCATATGAATCTATGACTATCTCAAAATGAAAACCTTAGTTAAAAATACGTTATTAAATTAAAAATAGAACTATCATACAATTTAGCAGTTCCACTTTTGGGTATAAATCCAAAAGAATTGAAAGCGGGGTCTCAAAGACATATTTGCACACCTTTTTTTGCAGCAACACTATTTGCAATAGCCAAGAGGTTGAAGCAACCCAAATTTCCATTGATGGATGAACAGATAAACAAAATGTGTATGTGTATATATGTGTATATATATGTACATATGTATATATGTGTATATATTTATATACACACACACAACGGAATATTATTTGACCTTTGAAAAGGAAGGAAATCCTGTCACATGTTACATTATGCTAAGTGAAATGAACCAGTCACAAAAAGAAAAATACTGTATAATTACACTTATAAGATGTACTTAAAGTAGTCAAGTTCATAGAAACATAAAGTAGAATGGTGGTTACCAGGGGTGGGAGAGGGGGGAAAAGGAGAGTTGTTTTTTAATGGGTACAGAATTTGAGATTTGCAGCATGAAAAGAGTTCTGGAGATCTATTTCACAAGAATGCAAATATACTACGACCGTACACTGAAAAATGGTTGGGATGGTAAATTTTATGTTATGTGTTTTTCTCCACAATAAAAACATAGGAAAAGAATTAAAACACATTACAGAAGACCTCAAAGAGCTTTTGTTTATGTAGATTTTAACTATTAATACTTAACTATATTTGGCAAAACTAAGACATTTTAAAAATATTTATTTAAAAATTCATTAAAATCTCAATTACAAAGTCATTACCTGTTAACATAAATGATATATTTTTCTTTAAAGTTACCATATGGGGTACCTGGATGGCTCAATTGGTTGTGGGTTCAGCTCTTGATCTCAGCTCAGGTCTTGCTCTCAGGGTCATGAGTTCAAGACCCACACTGGACTCCACACTGGGCATGGAGCCTACTTATAAATAAATAAATAAATAAATAAATAAATAAATAAATAAATACCATGTATTTGAAAAGAATTATTGAAAATATAGCATTGTTTTTACATTTTGCAAATATCTTCATATCTGCCTTCTCAGAAGATAGCTGGATTATCTGCTTCATGAAGTCAATCTGGGGCCATGCTATGGACCTCATACACTCTGGAAAACTGCACTGCACACTCATGAAAAAATAAGAGTAAATTAGTCAGATAATATCACATTATTATTAGTATGAACATAGTGTCAACCTTGCAGACTGCTTAAAAGATCTCAGGGACTCCCACAGGTTTCCAGATCACAAACAAGACCATTCATCATCCCAGCCAGGACTCTGTGGGAGATTGAGTTATTAGTTACAATTCCTGGCTCTCATGGGGTAAGATTTACATCCATACCCTTGCTATGGCCAAGTACATTCTCCCACCCCTTGATTTTGGGGTTGACCATGGACCTGCTTTGGTCAATGCAGGCAAGCAGAAGCTTTAAATGTCTTGGGTAACTACTTCCCCTTCAGCCCAGGATAAACACACATGGATCAGATCTGAGTCCAGCTCACAGTGAGGAACCAAGCTCAGCCAAACACTCAGACTGAAGCAGAGCCCAGCTGAGCCCACCCTAGATTAGCTGGTTTTACAGTGAAACAGCAGACTCATGACCATAAGAATAAATATTTATTGTTCAATGCCACTGAGTTTTTGAGTGGTTTATTATACATTACTGTGATAATGGCTGACTAATTGAAGCCTAAATCTTACTAGTTGAATAAAAGGAAAACACATGAAAAAAAAATAGTTATTCAGTCAGGAGGAAGAGAAAACTAATGGGCAATCTTAGTCAAAGAATTGTGACCATAAATCCTGTCTTGAATGTGGTCAGAACAAAAGAAAATTTATTAAGAACACAGCCCAGTATATTTAAAGAGGAATTCTCTGATGAGAGAAGCCCTGAAATATTACTGAAGAAGACCGGGAAGAAGCTCTCTTCCCTTTCTTTTTTAACAGGTGGCTTCACAGCTCAAGGTTGACAGTCTTGCTTATCGACCCAGGAAAAGGAGTCTAAATATCAGAGGTTGTGAGAGAGGGTAGAGGGTGTTTGCCCAGAAATTTTCAGTATCTTAGTGCATTCTCTCTATTTAATGTTCTATTTGCTGTGTGTTCTTTTTAGACAACTCCACTTAAAAAGTTACCCAACAAGTATTTATTTGAATACTTCCTATTTTATTTTGGATTCCCATGAAAGCAAACCCTAGGACATAGAGCTGCATGACAGTAGTGTATTATAGACTCAGAGGAACCAGGTAGAAAGAAGCTCAGAATTGCCCTGCTACGGATGGGAAGACTGAGGTATTTATCCACTGATTCTCACCTCTCATGGGTACCAAGTTGGCACTGGGTTTGTTAAACCTCCATCACGTGGTAGTTATTCTTTTTTTTTTTTTTAAAGATTTTATTTATTTATTTGACAGAGATAGAGACAGCCAGCGAGAGAGGGAACACAAACAGGGGGAGTGGGAGAGGAAGAAGCAGGCTCACAGTAGTGGAGCCTGATGCGGGGCTCAATCCCGTAACGCCGGGATCACGCCCTGAGCGGAAGGCAGACGCCCAACCGCTGTGCCACCCAGGCGCCCCACGTCGTAGTTATTCTTAATATAACTTTATTGGCAAAATTTCAAATAGAGCAGGAAATCCCAGAGCTACTAGAAATACAATGGGGGATGGAACAGGCTAATGGGCCAAGTTCTAGGTAACTGCTTCCCTGGGAGCATTAATAACCTACAGATTGAGGAAGGCCATGGCTTTCACAGAGTGGTCCAAAGAGAAATGCTATGGGTGCTTTCTAGAAATGCAAATTTCTAAATCTCTTAAGGAGACTCTTCCATCAACAAAATGTCAGGAGATGCATTCATATTGAAATTTAAGAGCTATGGATTGGCATGCCCCAGTTCCTAAAGTAAGATTCTGTTAACAGGGAAAGTATGGCACATTGGATAAAGATAATTGTCTTCACTCTTAAAAACTCCATACTAGAAGCTACTAATTTGCAAATTAAAGCCCCACCCATGCATATCATTGTATCTTTTCTTCTGTTCTATTGCCGCCTCCACAACTCCACCGGGTTTTGGAACAGTGTGGTGAATATCAGGACGTCTTGTAACTGATGACAAAAAAATCATGAGTAGAAAAGCCTGCGATGAGGAAAATACTACCATAATATAGAGAGAAATCTCTACCAGGACACCCGCTTCAAATCTTTATTCCTGAGAATGTTTCAGGGTTGCTTAATTCTTTTAAAAATCGTATCCAATCATGAAGCTCCCTTTTCCACTGGCTGAAGTGGGTAGGGTAAAGGTGGAGTGAAATGGGAATTCTATGCACAAACCGCAGTACATCATCCACATGACTCTCGGAACAATATTGGCTTCAGTATTTAAAATGTCTTTTTCAGGGGCGCCTGGGTGGTTCAGTCTGTTAAGTGTCTGACTCTTGGTTTCAGCTCAGGTCATGATCTCAGGGTAGAGAGACTGAGCCTCATGTAGGGCTCCATGTTGAGTGTGGAGCCTGCTTTGGATTGTCTCTCTCCCTCTCCCTCTCCGTTTGCCCCTCCCCCTCCAACTCACACACATGCTCTCTAAATAAATAAAAAAAATGTCTCTTTCAAATTTTTCAGTTGAAGATAAATATAAAAAACAAGTTCACTTTTATTACAAATATATGCTGGGAAAGCATCTTTACCCATGGTACTTAGGCATCATAACAACCTGATTTAATCTATTCCAGTATACATATCGACATTTAGAGTATTTATTTCACTGGAATGGAAATTGCTGATTAGACAACAAGTCAAAAATTAAAGAGGACTAAACTGGATAGAATTGAAGTTTTACAAAGTATATCCTTAGAGATAATGGAATTAGACTAGAAACTGGTAACAGAAAGATGATGGGAAAATTTCCAAACACTTACAAATTAAGCAACACACTTTGCAATAATCCATGGGTCAATGAGGAAATCTCAAAAAACATTAAAAACTATTTTGAAGTGAACAAATACATGTCAAAAGGGTAGGAGCAGCTGAAACAGTGCTTAGAAGGAAATTTATAGCATTAAGTGCTTATATTAGAAAAGAAGGAAGGTCCAAAGAAATGACCTAAGTTATCACCTTTAGTAACAAGAAAAAGAGCAATCAAATGAACAAATTAAACAGGAAGAAGAAAATAATAAGGAGCAGAAATCAAAGAAATGAAAACAGAGAAAATAAATAAAACCACAAACTGATTCTTTAAAAATATCAGTAAAATTTTTAAAAGTCTAGCAAGAATGACAAAATAAGGAAAAGACACAAATTACCCATGTCAGAAATGAAAGAGGTGATATCACCACAAACACAGCAGATGGCAAAAGGATCATAAGAGAAAACTATGAATGAGTCTATGCACATAAATTCTACAACCATGATAAAATGGAGAAATCCCTTAAAATTCACAAACTGCTAAAATTTACTCAAGTTGAAATGGACAACATAAATAGCCCTGTAATTATGTAAAAAACTGAATTCAGAGTTTTTAAAAAATTCTAAAAATAAATCTCCAGGCCCAGGTGATTTCACTGATTAATTCTACTAAGCACTTAAGAAAGAGTAATACCAAATATACACAATCACTTCCACAAAATACAAAAGAAGAGGATACTTCTTAGCTCAATTTATGGAGCTAGCATTCTCATACAAAATGAAAGGCATTAAAACTATAGACCAACATCTCCCAAGGATATTGACTCAAAAATCCTTTAAAAAAGTAGCAAATTCTATTCAGCAATACACAAAAAGAATAATATATCACAAACATGTGGATTTTATCCAGAGATTGCAACGTAGCTTCAATGTTTGTCAATCAATCAATGCAATTCACCACATTAGCAATGTAAAGAGGAAAGCCACATGATTATATGAATGCAGAGAAACATTTAAAAAAATCTATTCTCTGCAAACTAGGAACAGAGAATAATTATTTAGCCTGATAAAAGGCATCTACAGAAATATCTACAGCTAACATCACACTTAATGTTGAAAGGCTGAATGCTTTCCACTTACTATTAGAAGGCAAGGATGTCCCATCTCATCATCCCTATTCTTTGCAATAAGGTAAGAAAAAGAAATAAAGACATAAAATTTGGAAAGAAAGAGGTTAAACTCTCCCTACTTGCTGATAATATGCTTTTTTAAATGTAGAAAATTCTAAGGAATCTACCAAAAAAACCTAGAAACAATAAGTGAGTTTAGCAAGGTCACAGGAATCAAGGTGAACAAATAAAAATCAATCAGATTTCTATAAACAAGCAACATGAAATTGGAAGCTAGAATTTTTAAAAAGATAATTTATTATAGTGTTATATAGATGTGATGTTCTGGGGGCTCTCTCTTGGCCAGTCCAGTCAGACACAACCTGAGCAGAAGACATTGATAGAATAAACTTCTGCTTTGCTTCCCTTCTCCTTTCTTCAGGTAGGTTTTTTTGTTTTGTTTTGTTTCATTTTTTTCTATTCTTGTCCTTTGAAGGCAGACACCTTTTAGGGGAGCTGAGAAAGCTCAAAGGATAGTGTAAAACAGAAGAAATGGTGATTTAGAGAGCATTCACTGGCTTTAAAAATTTTTTTTTTAAATTTTTTTAGAGAGAGAGAGTGAGTAGAGGGAGAAGGAGAGAGAGAGAGAATCTTTCCATGCCCAGCATGGAGTCCTTCACGGGGCTCAGTGTCACAACTCTGAGATCATGACCTGAGCCGAAATCAAGAGTTGGATGCTTAACCAACAGAGCCACCCAGGAGCCCCATAGACAGCATTCACTGGCTTTTTAAAAGCTGATTATCAAATGACCCAGCCATCTCACTCCTAGATATTCACCCAAGAGAAATGAAAGCATATGTCTACACAAAGACTTATACACAAATGTGCATAGTGGCTTTATTCATAGTAGCCCTGAGCTTCAAACAACCTAAATGGCCCTCAGCCCATGAATGGAAAAATGAATTGTGGCACATCCATGCTATGGAATATGACTCAGCAATAAAAATCAGTGAATTATAGGTATATAACTACAATGTGGATGAATTGCAAAAATATTATACTGAAGGAAAAGAAGCCAGATACAAAAGACTATACACTATATAGCTCCATTTATGTGTAATTCTAGAACAGGCAAAATCTAATCTACAGTGACAGAAAGCAGATTAATGATTACCTGAGACAACAGGTAGGGATAATGGAGTATAATGGGGCATGAGGGAATCTTTTGGGGTGATGGAAGTGTTCTATCAATTATGGTGATAAATACACAGATAAATAAATTTTTCAAAACTCATTGAAATTGTTCCACTTAAAATAGGTACATTTTTGGGGCGCCTGGGTGGCTCAGTCATTAAGTGTCTGCCTTCAGCTCAAGGCGTGATCCCAGGGTCCTGGGTTCGAGCCCCGCATCTGGCTCACTGCTCTGCTGGGAGCCTGCTTCTTTCTCTTCCACACCCCCTGCTTGTATTCCCTCTCTCGCTGGCTGTCTCTCTCTCTGTCAAATAAACAAATAAAATCTTAAAAAAAAAATAGGTATTTTAATTTATGTAAATTGTGTCTCATTACACTTTTCATTATCCTCCACCATATGGCTTAGAATCATCTTCCTTCCTTCCTTTTTCCCTTCCCTTCCTTCCTTCCTTCCTTCTTCCCTTCCCTTCCTTCTTCCTTTCCCTTCCCTTTCCTGCCCTGCCATGCCCTTCTCTTTCCTTCTTTTTTAACTCAAATGCTTCTCAAGCTGAGAGTATTTCCACTAATCTTGGGATCATAAGGAAATCAATATTCTCTGGTCAGTATCCTGGAATATGAAAAACAGTCGGACAGTGTGTTGGAACTATCTGGAGTCAAGGAAGATGAATGCATGCGGTCAACTGGCTGAAGACACAAATCAGATCTGTACACATATTTCTGAAACAAGCTCAAGCTCAGTATAAAGGTGGGGGACAGGCCCTTCAGTGGCACTGCTGGCAGAGGGCAGGGCTCTCCAGGTCCAAAGACTGTAGAGGAAGAGAAGTGTTTTGGAGGCAAATGTATTTATTGCTGACAGTGACTATGCTGTTTGAACCATCCTAATAGAATAGACAAAAGAAAGGCAGTACTCTTAATATCAGACCTGGGCTTACCACCAGGATGAAGAAAAAATGAGAGGGGGTAATGTATCTTTGGGGACACTATGGCTACAAGTATGACTTTTTAGCTCTTGCTTTATACGGTTCTAATGTTTGACACCTAATTTCTATCTTAACATGAACCTTATTTGGACCAATGAAGCATATTCCTTCAGAGAGAAAAACCTCTGCTTGGTTTATTGGAACAGTAGTCTGCCTCTATGTTTTTTAAACATAGAGATCAGGGCTCCTCCAAAGGACAACCTATTACACAATCAAAACTTCAATCAAAGAAGTTTCTTGACATTTTTGAAAATAGAAATTAAACCAAAATAAACTTTTTCTCATTTTTCACGAAATTCTATTTAAAGGCACAATCTAAACCTGTCTCCCAGCCTACAGTTCACTAAGCAGAGAGGGACCAGGAAGATTGCACCAGCTCCTCCGTGCAGGTGCACGGATCAGTTTGGCTGTGGCAGACAGGACCGACGAGGACTGTGGGTCATGACGATACGATCAATAGTGTTCTTTTCTAGTTCAGTGGACAAAGCCACATAGTGGTTGAATGGTTTGGCCAAACATCCTGAGGAAGCCTGTGCAAGTGCAAAGGTATATATAAGCATGTGTGTAATCGTTTCCTGCCCCCACAGCATAGGCTCATGGCTTTGTCTTGAAGCAATAGTCACCAAAAGTTTGAAATGTCCACTTATCCACATTAGCTACACCCTACCAAAGAACGGGCCAAAAGTTCGGTCGTTGAAGAAAGACCTAAAAATTAACAGAATGACATTATTTGCCAGAATGCCATTATTTGCTAGACACAGAGAGAAAACTGTCATTTTGTGCAAAAATTATTTTTTAATTGTATAAATAAATACAGTGACTAAAAAAGTCCTTTTGAAAAATAAAAGCCTAATGTCATCAACCGTCATAGAACTATATTCATTTTGTGTGTTCTTTTGCTATTGGTCCATGAGAATAAAAATGTATTTTATCGAAGTCTGAGCTTGCTTATAATTTTGTTTTAGGATTTTGTCACTTGTCGCTAATTTTCATAAGGCCTAGAGCTATTATTCTTGAAGAATTTTCTTAGCTGGAAACAGACATATGGATCACTTAATCCAGCTTTGTTAAACTGTCTTATCTGGGTTTTAATAGGTATTAAACTGGAAAAAGGATTCCATGATTAAATAAGTGGGTTGATTTGTGATAATGGTCCACAGGCTTGAGGAATGGCATCGATATGGCATACTTGATTGCAGGCCCCTTTGGAAAAGGAGCATTTCAGAGGATTTGTGCTTCACATAATTTGTTCTTTATAAAGCATTATTTAGATCAATTTCTCTATCAGGAAACTGAGGCCCAGAGACATTAAGACTCAACCTTACACAGTTAATTTGTGACAGAACCCAGACCAGAATTTATAAATACGTTCCCAGAAAGAAAACCTCTACCAAAATCTTCTTTATTCCTTGGACTGAAATATTCCCACACTGCCACCAAAAATTCTCAGTGATTGACAGTTCCGTGAATATATTCTATATCATGATATCCTTCTGTGGAAACAAGGATACCAATGGAAGTTCTTTTTATCTTAGAGAAAGACAAGGTGCAGAAGATGGAGTGACAAAACTTGGAATACATATTAAATGAGTGACGCCAGGAGACTTGGAGCCCTGGTGAGGATATTAGTAAAATCAATGCCTAAATAAATGTACATGTGTGCAAATTGTTAAAAAGTTCTGTACACTGAGCAAACAAGGGATTATTATTGAGAAATTATGCTGGGAAAATTTTGAGGAAAAAAGTCCATTTGGGGCTGTTACTTCTAAATGCCCTAAAATAAAACTATTAAAAATTTCTGCAATAAACCATAACTCTCCAGGAAAAGAACTGTTTTAATGAAAGAATAGGCTTTTGCAGTCCTATAGTGCTTTGAAATTTTGATTTTGAAACTGAAATACCTGGTCCGGTTGCCAGAACTGGCCGATAAAATCCCACTGTATTATAAAGAAATGTCATCTTGGCATTGCCCGTAATTCTATGTTCAACTTTCTACCAGCTCACTTACTAAAGTGATCTAAGAGCTACCCCATTAGTAATGTCTTAGTTCAAAACACTGTTCCCTAACTGATACTGGTTAGGGGTATTTCTGCTTGTTAACAAACAAGCAAAACCGTCCTTTCCTTCGTCCTCCAGACGGCGATCAATATTCTCAAGGTAAATTTGTATTACTTTGTGCTTAAAACTTGATCCCTGTGTGATGCCAATACAATGAAGACCTCATCAGTTTATAGGCAAATGAATTTTCAAGGACCCAAAGTTTCTGTTCTTGCCCTATCTACCCAGACTGGAACCCTCTTCCACTTTCAAAAATCTCTGCTGAGCATTTCCGGAAGCCCCCCAAAGGGCTGATCTCTAGCTGACAGATACTGGTACACCACTGATTTAAGGCCGGCCTCTGGTGTAATAAGCTGCTGTCAAGTCCTTAAATTTGACACCCACATATGTGCAGACAAATCAGGTTACATGCTGCAGACTACTACCGCCCCCTGTTCCTCCTACCTGCTTTGCACAGGGAGCTGCGTGTCTCAAAAATTCACTCTCAAATTTCACTCTTGCCATGGTTGCTGCAGTTCACTGTGAAAGCCTTTGACACATCATGGCAGGCTGTGTACAAAAAGAATGACTCTTGCCCCAACTCCATGCCATACTTTGCCACCTCGAACCTGAAGCTGACTCTCTTCTGCCCAGAGCTTCACAGAGTCTCTCATGACAGTAGTTCTGTCTGATCACAGCCTGCAGACAGCTCACCAGACATCCAATCCTAGCCCCAAGACCTGGGAAGTCAGAGCTGCTACGTTACCTCTTCCAGAGCGCCCATCTCCCCTGTGCATTTTCTGGACTCTGACTGCAACCAAATTCTTCCCCTCTCCACCAGTCGAGAAATGAAAGTCCCCATGAATATCAGTGAAGGCCACCTGATATGGGCGGTGGCTTGGGAGTAGGTGCTGCTCTCACCAGTTGCCAGATCCCAAGTCAAGTTAGAAAAATACCCCTTTACATTTATTAAAAAGCATCAGCCCTTGGAGGAAGAATCACGCACGTTAGTATATATAAAAAGCCTTTCCTAAGTAACAGGGGAGAGTGTGGAGGGGTGGGGAAGCGGGGATGAAGCCAACTGGAGCATTTATATCAAAATAGCTGTTTCCTGGATATTTACTGAAAGCATCGCCAGTGACAGCATAGACTCCTCTATCTCTTCTGAGAAATGACTTCCTTCTTAATTCCATACAGGAAAAAAAATGCATCAGTATCTTTTAATTTTGCCTTAAATGACAGGAATTCAAATCATAGACCTATACATTCAGGTTTAGGGCTGCAATACAAATCTGACCTTTGATGTTTTCAGTTTGAAAACATGGACTTGATAAAAGAATGGAAATAGTGACGGTTGAGCAGCTATGGTCAGCTGAAAATTTTCATGACGGAGGTCAAATTCCGTTTCAAAAAGTTCCTTTGAACAATCACATATGATGCAGTCCTTCAAGTAAGTTATGAAGTCCACATTAGTTGGTCCGGAGTATTTCCAAGATTAAAAAATGGTAATACTCCAAAACTGATTTCACATATTAAATCAATGTATCAACATAACAGTGACATCTAGTATGATTTTCACTCTGTTTTTTTTGAAGTTACCACGCTAAGAGAAAAACACAAAAAGTTAAAACGTGGCCATGTGTTATAGTAAATAATTTCACTTTTTATTGGGAATTTTTTTCAATATAAACTTATATAGTGATTGCAGCTCTAAAACATAATTGTTTTATAAGCAGCTATGGCGGTTGGTTTCTTGGGTTTGATTTAGATACCAGCTCCGGTAGCCTGTATGAAAACAGCAAGGGCTTCGTCAGTGTCGGTAAAGAGCAAGTGAGGCTTCAGGAAATATCTCAGAGGCACAGTCCAGAGGCACAATATCTCAGAGACATGGTGATTGGATGGATGTGGATAATGAAGAAGAGAGGTAAGTTTAAGACAATTCCTGTTTGGTGTGTTTGCTTGGTTTGTTTTAGCCTTGCAGGCAAGGTGGACTGTAATGCCCTTTACCAAGGTAGGCAAGCAAAGCAAATATAATGTCAGGAAATCTGAGGAATGTGGTTCTGGACATCATAAGTTTGAGAGGCCATAGATCTAGTAGGCAGTTACATACAAGCATCTGGCCTATAACAGAAGTCAGGTGATAGCCATTTGGGGACCATCAGTAGAATGAGGAGCTGAAATTTTGAGTCAGGGCGTGGGAGTGTACTGACAAAGAGTCCTAGTAGAAAAGATGAGGCCTAGTAGAAGATCTTTGAAGAACTGTGAGATTTCAGAATCAAGGAGAAAAAGCAAAGCCTGAGAAAATGCAGAATGTTCTAGTAATAGGAAAACTAGGAGAAAGTGTCGGGATGGAAACTGGCCCAGAAGAGAATTTTGAGGAAAAGAGGAAAAGTGGATATTGTTGTTTTGTTTTGACTGTCAGGCATCCAATTCTCTTTGTGCCTCTCCTTCATTGTGGGTAGTGTTAGTGTGAAATAGTGCCTGTTTCCTATGATGAAACCAAAGGATACCCGTCCATCCTCTTCCTGCCCCAGGCAGACACAGATCTAGGCCGGGCCTGTGGGGACACCCTCTTAAATGACTTAACAACTTTTAGCATAAACAGCCAGAAGGCAGGGAGCAGTTAGAGTTAACTCACCACAAGGGCAGTGCGGACAAGCCTGGGCCTGGTGTGTGCATATAGTGGTAGTCCTTTTACTCAGATTACTCGTCCCCCTGATCTTCCAGTTTCCTATTTATCTGTCCAATAAACCTACTTTTTACTTAATATAAATAGCTCATGTAGAGTCAAATATGAGTTATACCTAGAAAGGGTTAATCTATAATGGTTCCACTGCCAGAGATACAGGTGAGTAACTGTATCTAAAAACTAAAATCACCCAAGATTACAGAGTTAATTATGGCCTAGATGGGACTAGAACTCATTTCTCTTAAATTTTTGGCTAAGGTGTTTCTTCCTTTTTAAAAAATTTTTGTATTGAGGCAAAATATACATAACATAAAATTTACCATCTCAGCGTTAAATGTAGAGTTCAGTAGCGCTAAGTACATTCACATTGCTGTGCAACCCATCTGCAGAACTCATTTCACCTGAGTCTGAGGCACTTTTCATTGTACCATTGGTGGTACACGGCCACTCATAATAAATCTACTTTCCCAGCCTTCCTTGCAGCTAAGTCTGGCCAACGGGATATGAGCCAATCTGAGTTGGGCAGCTTCCACCTTGTAGCCATGAGAGGAAAGGACATGTCCTTCTTTTTCTTTTTCTGCTTTCTCATGTGAAATAAATATGGATCATGGGCCATGATGATGAAGGCAGTACCCAGGGATGAAGGCAGGACAAGTTGAAAGACAACCGTAACAACTTTATGAAGCAGAGCTGCTACGACAGCTCCCACTATTGTATGTTGCAAAAGTCAACTTCAATACCATTGAAACCACCCTTATTTGGGGTGTTTCTGTTATAAAAGCTGAACTAACTGCACCTGATACAGCCACACTGAAACTTATTTCCCTTCCTCTTCTCAAGCATTACAAGACAAACATAAAAGACTTACGCTCTTTCCTTTTGAAACATTGGCTAGGCTGAGACTCACATTTATTAACCTTTGACCCCAAATCTAAGGACGACATTCAGTTTATCCTGCCAGCAAGGCCAGGTTGTTGGAGACATACATGCATATAATGCTACAGTTTAGTAGGCGGGGAAGCTGGGACTAACTCTACTTTGGGCAACATTATTTTTTTTTTTAAAGATTACTTATTTATTTGTTTGACAGAGATAGAGGCAGCCAGAGAGAGGGAACACAAGCAGGGGGAGTGGGAGAGGAAGAAACAGGCTCCCCGCAGAGGAGGCCGATGCAGGGCTCGATCCTAGAATGCTGGGATCATGCCCTGAGCCTAAGGCAGACGCTTAACGACTAGGCGCCCCTGGGCAACACGTTTAAAGTGAGACCTTTGTGCTAAAGCAGCTTACCAGATAAATAAAGGAAAAAAATAACCATCTTTTTTATTTGGATTTATTTCTGGAAGATAAGCGTGTGCAGGTGCGGCAGGGGATGAGCAACAAGAATACGGCACAAACATTTTAACGTAGGTATTCTTACACATGCGAAAACTGGGAATATTCACTCAGGAGCTGGTGGTTCCACCAGGTGGTAAAATACTGGATAAAGAATTCAGGATAGAATGTTTAAGGTTTGTATTTAGCAAACAATGGAGGGCACTATAAATGTTTCTCATTCTGATTCACAAAAGTCTGTAAATTTTACAAAACACTCAGTTTAGGCAAGAATTATAAGTGCTACACATCTTCTTCTAGAGGTTTCTTAGATGGATAAGCCAAACACGCATTACTTCAACTAATGACAGCAAAGCTACTTAAGTTTTTCCCAGTAAGGTCATTCAGTGTGTTTAGATGCTCCATGTCTTTTTTTTTTTTTAATTTAATTTTATTATATTATGTTAATCACCATACAGTACATCCCCAGATTCCGATGTAAAGTTTGATGCTTCATCAGTTGCGTATAACACCCAGTGCACCATGCAATACGTGCCCTCCTTACTACCCATCACCAGTCTATCCCATTCCCCCACCCCCTCCCCTCTGAAGTCTTCAGTTTGTTTCTCATAGTCCATAGTCTCTCATGTTTCATTCCCCCTTCTGATTACCCCCCTTTTCTTTATCCCTTTCTTCCCCTACCGATCATCCTAGTTCTTATGTTCCATAGATGAGAGAAATCATATGATACTTGTCTTTCTCTGCTTGACTTATTTCATTTATAGATGCTCCATTTCTTAAAATCAATTGTCTAAGAATCAGATAGACATGGGTACAATCCTGACGCAACCACTTGAGAGTATAAGATTTGGAGAAAGTTACCTAACTTTTCTGAGCTTCATTTTTCTCATCTGAAACTGGAGATGATGGTATTTGCTCTATAGGTTGATATGATAATTAGAGTATATAATTATGTAAAGTGCTTAGCATATTAACAAGTGCTCAGTCAACTGTGCACGCTGCTATTGTTTATTGTTAATATTATTACTGTTTCTAAGTGATAGTTACAGTAGAATAAAGTTTGATAGCTGTGAGTCCCCTCTCTCATATTTCTTCTTGGATTTTCTTGACCCTGGTTTTTGAATATGAATATTAAATTTTTGATTGAGAAGTTTAAAGAAAAATTCTACTTGAATTAGAATCGGGATGAATATTTCCTTAAAAGAGTAGAAAGAAAAAGAGAAAGTCTATCTCATATAGAAAAATACAAAAAACAAAGGAATCAAAAAGAAATCAAATAACAGAAAGCAAAAAATAAGATGCCTAGTATTTTGTCAGTGCTCCATGAATATTAGGTATCACTACCTTGAAGTGTTACTATTGAAAAACATTGCACCGACATACATAGAGTAAAACTTTTGGAAATACAAGGAATAATTTACAAAACACTATTTTACCAAGTTACTTAACCCACTCAGTCTTAAACAAATAATGCAGATAAAAAGTGAATAATGATATATTGGATCTAAGTAACATAGTTTCTATAATTGAATAAAATTAATGTTATACATGCATTAATCCTTAGATCTTTCAGAAAATACATCTGTTTTAGGCAACTTTGGATAAAATTGTATAAAATGTATAAAATTTATTCATCAAAAGGGTCTTTACTATTTCAAAATGCTAAATTGATAACGGGCTCTGAATTTCAATATAGAGAAAATAGAAATTAGCACTTCAAGTTAAAATTTAAATGCCCAACTACTCAAAAAACTTAAAACCTCAACTTTTGTGTCAAAGGTGATATAAAAAGTACAATCACGGGATGCCTGAGTGGCTCAGTCAGTTAAGCATCTGTCTTTGGCTCATGTCATGATCAAAGGGTCCCAGGATTGAGTCCCATATTGGGCTCCTTGCTCAGTGGGGAACCTGCTTCTCCCTCTCTGGTGCTCCCCCTGCTTGTGCTCTCTCTCTCTCTGACAAACAAATAAAAATAAAATCTTTAAAAAAAAAAGAAAAAGAAAAAAATACAATCACAAAAATACTTAGAAAATAGTGATGACAACAGTACTTATTTATAATTATGCATTGTGGTCAAAGGTATACTCTGAGGAAAATTCATACACTTTCATTTTTAAATAAGAAAGACTTTAATGGACAAAACACATGTTTAACCCAGGGGAGAGGGGAACTTGCTAAGATCCTAAATAGCCTTCATCAAATAATATTCACTTTAATCACATAATGCGTATCCTGTATCAGTCATCTTAGATTAGGCTAGGTTGAGGTAAAAAGTGACTCAAAAATCATATTGGTTTACAGTGATATAAAGACTTATTTTGAAATTATTTTATTGCTCAACATGAATTATTTGCACATCTGTTTCTTCATTCTCATCTCTGGGATGATGGAATAGACCTTAGGGCAATGGCTCATGGTATATGGGGAAACAAGAGCACGGCAGAACCATACAACACTTCTTAAAAGTTCTGCTCAGGAGTGACCCATATGTCTTCTGCTCACATATCATGACAAAAACTGACTTCCATGGAGTGTGAATTTATAATTCAAACACAGGGAAGGACAGCAAATATTCTGTATAATAATATGATCTTACCATGGTCCTGTATTTCTGTCACAGGTATTTTCTCCTTCCATTTTGGGTTGAAAATACACTCAGTCCTTCCATGAGGAGACAACACAAAAGCGTCCCCCAATCATAGTATTAGACTTAAAGAACCAGAATTCTTGTGATAATCTCCGTACCAGCTCTACATGTGACTTCTTTTGATCTGGAGATGTATGAACTGTAATGGAATCAGTGACAGAATAAACATAATGCCCACTCCCTTTTGGAAAGGGAATGAGTTGGAAGTCCACCAAAGCCACTGACCCATAGCAATGCTGAAATTCCTTCAGTATACATGGCCAGGACCCTGACCATGACACTGGAAAACATTCCTTGAGTAGGTCCTGGTTCTGCCTGTGCAGTAGTTGTCCAGGCCATTATTCTCCATGGCTCTTGGTTTGGCCTCTAAGAGATCCTTTCTTCACATCTTCCCTCTTGGCCAAATAGAAATGCTTTGGGGAACAAGTCCTCCTTGGGTGCTGAGCCACTCTCTTGACCAGCTTTTTGGTCCCAGAAACATGAGGGTCTGAGCATAATCTTCCTGAGATAGGGATGAAGGGGGCAGAACATTCTTTGTACAATAATACAATGTACCACACATACTTTTATCTTTGTTGAAACCTTCCATGGAAAACTAGTTCCATTGACTTGGGGCCATAGTGGATTCCCTTTAGAACATATGTTTCAAGGTTTAGGTTTTTGGCTTTCTAATGAGCTCATAGTTTGCCTTAGGAAAAAAGCTCTTTAGATGAATGAACTTATTTTTTGGTATGCCTTCACAGTTATATTGACTTAAGGCTATTAGATCTCAACTGGGTCAGTAGCTCCCAGGAATTTGTTCCTCATCAATGCACCTGTCCATCAGGTCAGAGAAAAATGAAATTTATCAAAATATGATGGCTCTTCTTGCCTTTTTGTAGTAGCTTTGAAATAGTTTACCTGCAACAAAAAAGGGGCTCCCATTGAAGCATTGCAGTCTTTTCCTTAAATGACTCAGTCCTAATTCCTGTCCCTTGATATTAGAAAATATGAGTGATAGTCTTAGAATTTTAAAAAGGTATCCCTTTCACATTATGGTGCTTTCCTGAATGTCATTGTGAATTGCTCATGGTTTCATGTTTCAATCTGATTCAAAACTTCCATTTTGTCTTCAAAATGGAAATAAATTATTTAGTCTTTTCTGATTATAAAAGTAATGCATGCTTATTGTAAAAAAAAAAATTAAACAATGTGAAATCAACAAACCCTGATCTAGTCACATCACCTGCTGGGAAGAATTTCCATTTTGACACCTCATTTACAAAGCAGAGCCAGCTGATGCCATAACCCAAACGTAGACCCCCATGTGTGCAGCAGACCATCTCCAGCCAGCCTTTGCTTACTTAACGAATAAATCCAGTTCATCACCAGCTAATCAACAACATTCGGAGACTTTGCTTCTTAATATGGAACACAGACATGTGCATTGTTCTAGCTTTAGAAGACGTATCTCGTTTTCTCTACCCTGGACTGTATTCCCCAGATCCTAGGCTCTGTAATTGGATTTCACATTTGGCAGTAAAATTTCTCCAGTCAGCGCTTAATCTCTGAACTCACAGTCTTTTGTTTTCTTCAACAAACATGTTTTTATGAGCTTCCTGATAATTTTAATTTCTGCTTCTTGTCATTACCAGTATATGATTTTTCCTATTTTTCTGTTTTTGTCAATACATGTTTTTAAAAATAGTTTAACTGGTAGGATATTATCCTTCTATCAAATGTGTTCTAAGCATCTTTCCAATTTGGAGATTTATTTATTGTATTATTGTATTATTTTCTCATATAAAAGTTTAACTTTTAAAAAATAGTCAAAACTGCTAATTCTTTTTTGAGGGATTTATGACTTTGACATCCTTTACCATTTTCCCCTTCTTTTTGATCAACTTTAGGGAAAAATTTTTAAAGACTTTCATTTAATATAACTGCAATTCCATCTTATTTATAAGAATTTCCACTTTGTATGTGTAGTTATAATTTTATTTGGTACAGGAAGGTTTATGATTTTCATACTTTCTTTGTCAAATATACCTTTTATTAATTTGAAATGACCTTTCAAGACAGGTAACTCCTTTATCTGTTACACTCAATTCTACTTTGTCTAATATTAATCCTGCAATATTGTTTCCTTTGATATTTATTAAATATACTTTTACCTGGGCTTTAATGTTTACTTATAAAACTGCATCATTTTTTGATGTCATGTCATTGTCAGCAGTCAGATTTTGTTTTTGACCCACGATAAGTCTTGGCTTTTAACGTGGGATTTTAATTTATTTATATTTTTTGTTATAACTTAAACATTCACTTTTGAATCTATCACCTTATTTTGTGTCACACTATGTTCTCATATTTTTTCACATTATTATTACTTTTTTTAAAAAGATTTTTATTCATTTATTTGACAGAGAGAGAGAGCACAAGCAGGGGAGCAGCAGGCAGAGGGAGAGGGAGAAGCAGGCTCCTTGCTGAGCAGGGAGCCCAACGTGGGGCTCCATCCCAGGACTCTGGGATCTTGACCTGAGCTGAAGGCAGATGCTTAACTAACTGAGCCACCCAGGTGTCCCACACTTTTCTTACTTTTGTTATATAAACCATGTTTTCATATTTCATTATCTCTCAGGTATGTGAAGATAGGTCCTGATTTTAATTGTCATTGGTTATATTTAATAATTTCATAATAGATCTTTATATTGCTCTAATTTTCAACATCCTTAGTGAAACAACAATTGTTAAGTTTTCCCTCACTCCTATAAATAGTAGAACAGTTTAGTATACTTCGTCCCTTATCCCTCATTGCTCAATCTTTCTTAATGTAATCTGGGGTTTTAAATGCATATTTATATTATATTATATATATTATTATATATCATTATAGTTACTTTTGTTTTTCAACTATATATTTTAATTTTGAAGACAGTTATTGATAAGTATAATTATTTAATAACTAGTATTGAACGATATTGTAATGTCTTATACTTATTGATAGTTAATTGGCTGTGCTTACTGCTTTCTGTATTCATTTCTCCCTTTTCTTAAACTTTTTGTTTCTTCACTAACTTACTTGGAAAGTATCACCAATTTTTTTTTTCCAAGAAGGACATATAGGTAGTATATTAAGGACTCTTTGATACCTGAGAGTGACTTGGCTCTGTATACAATCATGGAGTCAGAATATTTTCTCCAAATTCAATAGGTATTCCTTTACTGATATCTGCCGTTTAGTATTGTAGAAGGGAAGTCTAAAGCTATTTCTACTTTTGTTCTCTAAAGTAATTTTTCAGTAGAGGTGATTGCTTGCTATCAGCATATAACTATTTTTCAAATAATTTATATTTAATAATTTTTGCATTAACATACAATAAATTTGAAATTAAAAATGTTGCCAGGATGTATTAGTTGTATATGGCTGTCTAAAAATTACCTCAAAATTTGGTGGCTTGAAACAACAAACATTTGTTATCTTATCATTTCTGTAGGTCAGAATCCAGTAAAGGCTTAGCTGGATAATTTTGGCTCAGGGTCTCCAATGAGGCTATACTCCAGTTGTTAGCCAGGGCTACAGTCATCTGACGGCTTGCTTGGGACTGAGGGATCTGATATCAAGATGGTTCCTCACATGGCTGCCACCTGTTGACTAGAAACCTCAGTTCCTTTTTGGTTGTCATTAGGAAGCCTCAGTTCCTGACCATGGGAACCCTTCCACAGGGCTGCTCATCAAGGCTTTCCCCAAAGCAAGTAATGGGAGAGAGAAAGAGAAAGAAAGAAAGACCGAGAGAGATAGGGAGAGACAGAGAGGCAGAGACGGAGAGAGAAAGAGAAACAGGAAGACGTAGTGCCTGTCCTAGTATCATTTCCACTTTATTCTATTTGTTAAAAGCAAGGCACACAAATCTGGTCTGCACTTGAGAAAGGGAACCAAGCCCTCTCTTTTTAAGGGAAAATTATAAAAGAATTCGAGGGCATTTTATAAAAAACCACCACACGGAATAAGTAAGTCTAGTTATGGGTAGGTTCTCACTGATTTTTCTCCCCTCCAAATTATTAGCCTATGAAATCTGATTTTTATTTAGTTTGGGAATTTTTAAAAATACTCTCTTTGTTACTTTCTTCTCTTGTATTTGCTTTAGCTTTTCTCCTTGAATTCCACTTATTTTATGCTATATATTATAGCTTCTATTCTCTGTATTTATATCTCTTCTGTAACTTTCATATCTGTGTTTTTTCCTCTGCAGTCCAGTAAAGGATTTCAAGTTTGTGCTCCACCTCAATTCTGTTCTTTTTGACCTCCAATAGCATTTCAAATTCTGCTATTATGTTTTTCATTTATGGCAATCCTTCTACATCTCATCTACATCTATTTTTATCGCATACTGTTGCCTTGTCATGACAACTTGTTGACTTTCTTCCCGGGTTATTCTCATTGTCCACAGTTCAGCTCCTCTTCATTGAAGTAATTTTTTCTTGTATCAATCGAAGATGCCGAAGAGTGTCATTAACTTTTTTTCTGAATTAGCAGTCAATAATTTTTAGAGTTACACTCCTCAACCGAATCTTTCATATTGACATTATTTTCTCATAGGCTTACTGGTACTTTCTTTTCATTTTTGTTAGAACCTTGGCATATGTCAACAAACACGCTGTCTGCTGTTTTCCCTTGCTTTGTCCACTTGTATCATGGTACAATTCCTTACTTATTAAGACAAGTAGAAGGAAAGTTGATGAGTCCATTCCAAGTTCAAGATCTAACTTCTAGAAGGCATTCATCTATTGCAGCTCTGCTTTATTGAGATGGCACCTTCTATGGCTACCGTCAGGCTTTGTCAGGCAGGAAACAGGCAGAATACTTGGAACATAATACTCTTTGATAGACGTTTCCTAGTGGTCTGCTTATCCCTGTGTCTCCTTAAGAAGCACCAGCTTTTAATTTTTCTATTTCTTGAAGGTCTTGACTCTGCGTGGAGGGCAGAGAGTAGGAGAACATACAGTCCCCCGTACCTCCCCACCCCTAGGGTGCTAGGGTGGTTTCTGTTTCACAGTGGTCAAGGAGAGGCATTTCATAAGATAAAACTTAAAAAAAATTTTTTTTTTTTTGCTCAGTTCTTTTTGTCTTATACTTAACAGTCCTTCCAGATTCTAGCATTAAGTTGTTCATAAATCAAAGTTTTAGGACTTACTGTGAGTTTTCATTGTTTTCTGGTCTTCATTGATATTTTAGTTAAAAATGACGTGGAATTTGATCTTGGTGACCAGCCAAGATGGCATTTTAACCTGGAAATTTCTCTTGGCATTGTTTATATTAACAAAAAAGAATACTTAAGTTGCCCAACAATAGGGGATAAACAGAATAAATTATGGCATATCTTTGTGAAAGAACACTTTGTAGTCATTAAAAATCATACTGTTAAAGCATATTTAATGGCAGAGGGAAATGCCCATAATTTATTATTTGGTGAAAAAATTACAAAACAATGTATACAATGTGGTTCTGATTTCATAATGCAATAAAAAAGGAAACGCAAAAAATACAGGAAAGATATATAATATAACATTCACAGAGGTTCTAGGGACAGCGGAATTAGAGGCAACTTCTATGCTTTATTTTGAAGATGTTTTCTTTATTTTCAAATTTTCTATTAAAATATGTATTACTTATTAAAATAAAACAATTTTTAAATTAGCAATTTATAACTACAAGTTAATTTATTTGCAAAGGTGCTATCTTCTCTAAGTGTTAATATTATATACATAGGGGCTTGGGGGATGGGAAGGGAAATGTATTCTCAGATATAGAGAGAAATTTCTGTGTCTCACTAAGAGCAAAGTTATGTCAGAGCCACAGTGTTCTATAATCTATGGAATATTAGCTAGGTATGTATTTACTGACCTTCAAAATAATTGATTATAAATATTATGGCACGTGTGCATGCATACACGTACACATACACACGTGTGTGTGTGTCTTCTAATATTGATTTGAAGGTATCTGATGGCTACTTTAATAGGACACTGTTATCTTACACCCATGAGAGGACAACACTTGGCCACAACAAGGAAGACTAATCTCTAGCTTGATGGTTCTCAAAGTGTAGACCCTGGACCAGCAGCAGCAGCAGCAGCATAACATGGGCTCATATTATAAATGAAAATCCTCAAGCCTCACCCCAGACCTATGGAATCAGAAACCCAACCTGTGATTTAGCAAGCCCACCAGATGATTCTGATACATGCAAATTTGAAAGTCACAGCTATGAACATTAATTCGTGTCCACTAAAGTTGGCAGTATCAAAACAAAGAAGACTCCTACAGATATGGTCACGAAGGGACAAACACGCTACGAGGCGGCAGCATCTCTGCTGCCCAACCAGATTACTAAGTGCTCAGAAGACGTGATCTACTCTGTCACACTGACCAACAGGGAAGTGAGAGCTTGAGCATATGTCCTCTGCGGTTCTGGTATCCCGCATGTATTTACTGTGGAAAATAAAGAATACTGTGTGTACTACAAACTTCTTATGAACTCATCAATTTAACTTGTCCACATCACTCCATAAGCATTAGCAGAGGCCCAGAAATATGCTATGCTTTGGCGGAAATGATGGCCATTACTACACCTGTGGGAGAGGGTGTCAATACTGAATGGCCAGGTCTAAGGTCATGGATTGGATCGCAGAGCTTGGCGGTGCAGATTGTGAGGTAAAGATTGGAGGTCCTGAAACTCAGAGACCCTGAAGCAGACCCACCCTTCCTAGTGACCTTTCCTTCTTATATATGGTTGACATGGTGGAGGGATCTGGGATGCCTCCCATTTGAGAGGAGACATCTTCCTGGGGAAGCCTGGGCTGAGAGGAGTTGACACATCTTCCTTCCACTTCCTTACTTGTGGTGTTTTTTGCTGGCAAGTGGGCTAGTAATGATGCATGTGACCGGGACCAGGGTGCGGGTCCAGGTGAAGGGAGCCAAGCAGGGCACTTGCCTGAGGCTCATAGGTAGTCCAGCTACTGGGAGTCCTTTTCTTCTTAGTAGGGTTGACAGATTAGCAAAACCCAAACTAAACTAACGAACCAAACATAAAACCCCAATGCCCAGTTAAATTTGAATTTCAGATAAACAAATAATTTTTAGTTTAAATCTGTCCAATGCAAATTTGAGATTTGTTATATAGTATAAATATATTGTATAAGTTATTTTAGTATAAAACGAAGTATTTTATATGCATACCATATACTATGTTGTTTTAGTCTACATTATATTATATGTCTACATATCTGATTTCACTAGATGGGATGTTTTTGTTATTTCCAGAGTGCAATATTTGGAACATACTTATACTAAAAGATTATGTTTGGGGCACCTAGGTGGCTCAGCCAGTTGAGCATTCAACTTTTGGTTTCGGCTCAGGTCAGGATCTCAGAGTCCTGGGTTCAAGCCCCCCAATTGGGCTCCGTGCTCAGCAGGGGGTCTGCTAGAGAGTCTTTCTCTCTCTCTCCCTCTGCCCCTACTCCCCACCCGCATTCACGCAAGTGCATGTGCACCCTCTCTCTCTCTCAAATAAATAAATAAATCTCAAAAAAAAAAAAGATTATGTGTTTGTCTGAAATTCAACTTTGACTGGGGGTCTTATATATTATCTGGCAGCCCTGCTGGATCTTTAGCTAGCTAGGAGACTCCATTGGGGTTTCAGACAAAAGCCTTATAAGAAAAAGGAAGACGTTGCTTGAACGTTTATCCTCCTTCAGGAACCTGGCCTTGTGACAGGTGACTAGCTATGAATTGGGGTGTTCAGTGTTCCTGTGCCCTACCCGTCCTGACACTATCCCAATACAACTCCCAAAGAGCGGTTATTCACCAGACCGGCTATATTGTTTTGTCACCTTTTCCCTTGAATAACTTCCAAGTTTCTCAAGGATGTTAGAAAGGCGCAAGGGGTGGAGCGTAATCCTTTCGTATGACCCATGATTCGCTTCTTTTGAGAAATCTATTTTCCTGGTTTGTTCACTGCGGAAAACATAATTTTGTGTCCTCCATGTGATTTCAAATAGAAATAGCAGCATTACTGATAAATGGGTCCATCTCTAGGACTGGCAGGCAAATTCAGCCAGGACCTCGGGAAAGCAGTTGTGACTTCTACTTGGTTTCCAATTTGGGGAACCAATTTTGCTAACAACAAAAAGAATTCTTTTTTTCAATAAGAGGAAGGGCCATTTCATTAAAAATCAAGTCTGAAGCTTATTAGAGAAGGTTAAAAGAATTTATTTTGTATTCTCCAACTTGGCCTATTTGTCAGTCTGGGAGCACGGTTCTATGCAAAGGCTTTGTGTACTGCTGGTTTTCAGCTGGGGAAGTTGTGTATGAGCTATTGCTCCTCTCCCAGGTGAGAACAGGTGTACACCACTTTAAATTTCCCGTGGATCTGATTGCATCATTTGTTATATTATCCAACATAATGACATGAAATACGTAAATAATAAAATGCCAGTTGCCTGCTGAAAATTTAAAGTGGCAGATCCTCTTTCTTCCGTTGAAGAGGCTGCTGTCTGCTGATGGAGCTTTCACCACTGAAAAATGACAACCCAGCTGAAGGGAGCCACAGGGGAAAACTTACTCCTCTGGCTGATAAAGTGAATACAAAAGGGAACATCAGGAACTCACCCCTTCTCCACTCTCCACAATTGCCGTATCTTTCTGCAGTCATCATATACTTGACAAACTAGGTTAATTTTAAGTATGCATTTAAATCATAAGCCTGTGGATAGGAGTGTGCAAAGGTCAAATGCTTTGCTATCAAAAGAGTGAAAGAGGGGCACCAGGTTGGCTCAGTCGGAAGAGCATGCTACTCTTGATCTCCAGGTCCTGAATTCAAGCCCCACATTGGGTGTTAGGGAAAACAAAAAAAAAAAAAAAAAAAAAAATTTAAAAATGCTTTAAAAATAAATAGAACGAAAGAGGTTGCACCATTTTCTGCTGTTTTTGTTTTTTTTTTTTTAATATACACATATATGGTCACTTTTTCTTGTCTTCTTATCCAAGTGTCGATTTGATAGGTAAGCGTTGGTATTGGGTAAAATCCATAGCACTGGGGAGGGATGCAGAACAGAAGAGTTTAGTTAAAGGATTCCTCCACGGATTTGGGAACTCACAGCAAAACTCTTCCAACCATTCCATATACTGTTTGTCTTGCTACTTATGTTCTTTAAAATCCAAGAATTTCCCCCTAAACTTGGCTAACAGTACTAGCAGATTTCCATCCACAGCATAAACAAAATGACCCACAATTTCTTATTTGGCTGGATTCAACACAAATGCCCTGAGCACCCGTTTGGAGGCTTTGTGTGAGGTGCAAGGAATAAACACACTTTCTGCTCCCCAGGGCCTTATGGTCCTGTGACCATTTTCCTATGAATTCCGTTTCAAATCTATAATGTCAAAGATGAGACATAAAGAAGCCTTCATGAAATTATAATTCTTTACCTCTAAATGCTCTTTTAAAAAGAACAAAAGTGTAATTTTCAGCTTCGTGCTCTTTAATCATTGGTACAGAAGTGGCAGTGGAGGCTAATTCCCAAATGTCTCTAGATGGAAACAGTAGGACATGGTTGAAAGGGATAGAGGAGTATATGGAATATGAGAAGAAATGACCCACGAACAAACTAACATTTGTCCTAACCAATACCGTTGGGCTTCTAGTTCTGGACCGAGAGAGATGAAACTCACAAAATATATTCCGGAGGCCCTACAGGGGACATAAACAGTGTGGTGAGGGACTTAACAGGGGATTTGGCTATGGAGCAGTTGCTGGTGTGATGGATAAGGAGTGGATGCCAGCACCGTACACAGCTATGAGACTTGCCAGCTCGAAGTATTATCTGCTTATGAATTAAGGATGCATTTTGATGGAGCTCTGCTAATTTGCCTAAAGGAATGAGAGCGAGAGCTATAGGAACAGAAAAATCTCCTGGACTGGTGAGATGCTGGTGACCTCAAATAGTTACACGTGTGTTCGGGAGGAGGAAGCATTATGGATTTATATTGCTACCATTTGGGGTAGCACCATTTTTGGCACCATTGAATGGTGCACCATTTGACTATAACTATTCTGCCTTAAAACTTGCCATTTGCAATAAAAGTGAAAATGAGTTGTTGAGATATTATTCGGAACTACCATGATGTCTTATGTCTGTCTTTTGTTCACATACGTTAGCAACCCTTCTCTGCTTTGTCTGTATATTTCCCTTCCTTCCACTTTCAGCTTACTTCCTCTTAGGTATGGCAGTGGAAATGTATTGCAAACTGGTGATGGCTTAAAAGTGTGATTCTGTATTAATGAAATGTAAATGGTATTTCCCCTAAAACTGAATAGTTACACAAAATTCCATTATAGTTATATGTGTACATGTCTTATCTCACTTATGCGTGTTTTTGAGGGCATGGATTTAAGCTTATACCTCTATGAACTCTCTAGAATGCCTTCAACACAATAGACGCTCACTAAGTATTAATTGGATAAATGAATAATTCACAGACCTGTTCCAAAATGATACATAATACTATGTGTCTTAGGGATTTGAGATAGAAAGACTAAGGAACAGAAGTACCAAAATTTGTGTGCCCATAACAAACAGTGCTTTCTAATTCCAAACCTGCCCAATCAATCACTATTTTATTATAACAGATTTCAATCTTGCCACCAACATGGTAGAATGCCAACTCAAGTTTGTAGAATGAACTGATCTTTTTTCTCAGCCCCCCGCTCCACTTATTCTTGGTCTTTCCATTTAAAGTGTTCACATTCCATAGTATAAGGAGAGATTTACAAAAGTAGTTCTGATATGCTTGGCTGGTGGAGGCCAGAGAGCTAGAAAATAAGCCAAATCTTCATAGGTTTGAATCTCAGCTCTACCACTTGCTAGCAACTTGACCTTGGTTCTCATTTCCCACCTTTATAAATGAAGAAAAATAATTGTGAGAATTAAATTAGATAAATGCATGGCATGCATAAGCCTTTGTGCATAATTAAACTTACAGAATACTAGGGAAGACGTGATTATTTTTCCTGATGAAAGTCGGAAGTGAATTTTGATCTAGGCCTGTAAGGATAAGCAGAAGCTTGTTTTCCATTGTTTTGTTTTAGGCACAGAAACAAGGGAATGAGATTCCAGACAGAGAAACAGCATGAGCAAAGGCACTGGGGTTAGAAAATACATGATACGTTCAGGGACCAGAAGCCCATCCATAAACAGTTCATGGGTGGCCCTGAGAGCAAAGTAAAGAGTATACAGGGATGGAGAGGAGAACGTTCAAAGCCATGGACTTGCTCATTGCACAGGTGATGTTCGAACCTGTCTCTTGACTCCAAATGAATAATTTCGTTAACAAATACCAATCTTCCAAGGACCAGAATTTAAATTTCCAGCAGTTTTCAGTAGCTCCAAGGAAGTTTAAATGCAGTCTACACAGATTGCTGGGTAGAGGATCTTTATTCAACCACCCTGAAAGCCAAGAGCCTACCTGTTCTGGGTGCATATTAAAGCCCTCTCAGCATGCGTCGACAATGAGGGCAGATGTTGCTGACAATATTTTTAGACAGAATTCAGAGACCTGCTAAGAATTCTGAGCAGCTGAGCATTTCACTCTCCAGATAGTCTATTAGTCATCCCACAGACATATCTTTAAATGCCCTAGTATGAAGTTTCTCATCTAGATCATGCAATTCTAGCATCAGCTGTTTGTGGATGGTTGCTTAGTAATTGTGATTTAAAGAAGTGCGGTGGGGTCCATTTAGAGTGGACCAACCTATTTATAGACAGGAAGCCCAGAATTACTGTCATGCTTTGGGAAAATTATGGTTCTACTTATCATGACTTCTTACTTTCCATTACATTCTGTTAGGGGGAAATAACAACTGTATGTTTTTAACTTGGTTTTTTGATTCACTGTGTAGGAGTGCAGCGATTAGCGTAATATGTTCAGTAGCATATAGATGCTTAGCATAAAATAGGTGTTCAATGGCATGTGAAAGGCATATTTTCCATAAATATTTGTTGAATGAATGAATGAATGAAATCAGATGAACTATACCTTTAAATATACCTTTAAATTGTGTTTCAGAATATGTGGAGTATTGGTTAAAGCTGATACTGATGACCATGTCATTATCATATGCAAAAAAGAAGCAAGATATGTTCTAACGATTCATGGGCAGGTGTCAGTTTACTGACCATGAGCTAGTAGTTTGACCTCTTGTAGTTCCTCGTTAGAAAAATGAAGGGTTTGAACTCAATGATAACTAATGTCCTTTTGAGCTCCAAAACTCTATGACCCACATTCTGGTTTGATATGAGAGGGCATAAATGGTCCCTTGTCACACTTGCCCCAAGTTGAATTATCTCATTCTACGTTTGAAGCATCACAATCCATCTTAAATTTCTTTATGAAAATAATGTCTTCTTCTTTAAATTGTTTACTGCCTTATTTGAATGGTTTTCTTCTCCACAACCATTACACTATGTATGTGTCTCTCTTGTCCTGAGTTGTTTTTTTATTCTGGTCTCTCCCTCTCGAGCCGTGTGTCCTGAGATGCGGGAACCGTGCCATATTCATCTTTGTGTCCTCTAAGCACCTAACACCATGGCATGCATTAGTGGAATTCCTTCTTTACAATCCCCGTGTTATCTGTTTAACAGTCATCCTGGAATAATGGTTCCACCCTAATTTGTGGGTTTAATAAAATGCAGCTGCTGCAGCAGCCAACCCATTTCCTCTCTCCCTCCCTCCCTGTGTTCAAGCCACGTGGCTGCCTTTGGATTGCTCAAAAAATGCCAAGTTTGTTGTGGCTTCTAGGATTATGTCCTGTCTGGAATGCTCTTTCCTGAGGTCCCCATTCTGGTCTCAGTAGCAAAGCCATCTCTGAGAGGAATTTCGGGGCCATTCCCTTCGAGGGGCCCATTCAGCAAATAGTGCCTCCTCTTTATAACACCACTACCTGAAATGATTATACATTCTAAACTTGCTTTGTTATTTTTTTTCTTCCACACTGGAAGAGAAGATCCACAGAAACATAGTGTGTGTGTCTCTGTTGTTTTTCCCCTCTGTTGCTGGTAGCTGGGACAGTGCTTGGCATGTGGTGGGGGCTTGTTAAATGTATGTGGAATAACCTAATTGCCCCCTCCCTCTGTCTTCACCACCAGGTCCCTGTCATCTTCTGTCCCTTGCCCACCACTGTCTCCCACTTGCCTTTGGCATACTTTGGTCACTGACCATCACTCTCACTTACCTAAAATATCCTTTACCACTCTTCCTTTTACTCCGTTCAGCATTATCAACCAGAAAATTCTTTATATCTGCCCCATTTGATGACTAAAAATAGGAATTTTAATCTGTAAAACAAGTAAAGATTTTATTTTGTCAGGGAACAGAAAAAAATTCTTTGAAATTTTAATGTGATGTTATTGCTAGACATTACATGATTATAATAATGGGAATAGAGTTGAAGGCATACCGGAAACTTGCCAGTTTATGGAATAAGAGAATGCTAATAATAATTGTTATTATAAGACTTCATTAGCACTGATACTATCTTGGGTTCTATATATAGAAGAAAGAAAAATAAATAGCTCATCATAAGGCAAGGCAAATAAACTAATATTTAAAAAATAACTGTAATCTGATGACATAAGAGAATGTTTTGCATGTATTATCAGAACAGCTTTTTATACAGTGAGAGCCCTCACAGAACAGTTGCCTCCAGAAAGCTCCATTCAATAACCTACAGGCAAAAGAATAAGGGGAAGCGATTTCAGACATAATCCTGTTCTAGTTCTAGACTTTTCCTTAGGTTGCTGTTTGCTGTTTGAAGGATTTCCCACCCATCCTTCACTAGGCTATGTGCCTCAGTGGACTGAGATGTAGATTTCCCAGGTTCCTTTGCCAACTGGCTTTCAGGTCGAGCCCATCCGTGGGAGGTCCTGGCAGGAAGTGGACGTGGAAGCAGGGGTAAACCCAGCGTATTTCTCCCCATTTTCCTGCTTTGAGGGTCTGCATGTCCTCTCTGGTCCACTCTCTAGAGGGAAGCCCGGGCACCTGGGCTCTGGTAACACTACCTCCTGCATCTGTCCTTCCAGCCTTAGGGATGAGAGCAACTTTCTGCTGTTGTTAATATCTGGGCTTCTCACCATCTCCTCTTTCCTTTTCGTTCTTACAGTGTCTTTCTAATTATAAACTTCCCTTCACTAGAAGATGTGGAGTAAGTTCTCTTGTCCTGAGTATATTCCAACTGTTACCATAGCTTGACCGTCATCAGTTTGGGAATTTTTTGTTTAAGTTTCTGAACCTATGGTCTTTGGAGAGGCCTTAAGAAAGAGAAAAACTCATCTCTACCAATTTGGACCATATTCTTTTCAGGCACTTTCTGCAGTGCACAATCTCCATTGAAAAAAAGTAATTGAAGTTTAAAAATGATGGATAATTCATACATAATAATAATGAAAGCATGATTTAAATATAATAATGGGAACTTTAGTTTTAAAAAACCCATTTAAATATCTAATTAATAAAGGAACAAGGAAAAGCAATAAAAGGTTCTTGACACAAAGCGATTCACTGAGAGCACAAACAAAAGTTGCTAATTTTTAGAAACCAAGAATGTTTGCCTATTCACAGAACACGGATGTCTCAAAACTCATTTCACTGATCCTTGAGAAGAAGCCAAATTCAAAGTCAAATGACACTGAACAAAGCATTTCTAGGGAATTATATAACTCCAACTCCAAACAATATGTGGAAAGATAAGCAAGAAGGGATTCAAAAGCCTTCAGTAATGATGCAAGCTGGAAGAGTCCCTCATGACATAGAAAAATGGGGCTGTGTTCTCGAAACGTGGACACAGGGTACAATGGTGGTGGTGGTGGAGGGGGACAATATCACTAGCAAATTAGAAGCAATTTAGACAGCGCACACTCCAACAACTTGAATTTATCTGAGCCGAATACCTGAAGACAGAGACCTGCAGTTCTTTCATGAAGATATGATAGCTTGAGGAGTACTGCTGTCACCTATTATGGGATTCCCTGATTTTCAGACTATGCTTTGCAAAAGACATGACCAGAATGAACGTGCATCAAATGGAAATCTCTATAAAAAAAAGCGTAATCTGTAAACCTTTATTTTGCACATTTATTCTCCTTCTTCTAGCCCAGACTACTTAGGATCTTCCCTTTCTTCCTGGCTTCTGCAGTGTAACTCTCGAGACCATGAAGATACTTTCTTTTTTAGGATCTCTTTCCTCCTCTCACGGCTTACCATGTTGTCATGGTCTAAAAACTTGTCATTGAACAGGATCAGATACAACTATGTCCCAAGGACTATATGATCGGTAACAATTCAAAATGTAGCCTATCCTGGGCAAAGAGTTAAAGGTAGGAAATATTAAAAATCCCCCAATTTCAGGCCACCTGGGTGGCTCAATCGGTTAAGCGTCTGCCTTTGGCTCAGGTCATGATCCCAGGGTCCTGGGATGAAGCCCGCATCAGGCTCCCTGCTCTGCCGAGGGTCTGCTTCTCCCTCTCCCTTTGCCTTCCACTCTGCCTACTTGTGCTCTCTCTCTCTGTCAAATAAATAAATAAAATATTTTTTTAAAAAGCCACCAATTCCAATTCTACTTCCAACACTTATTCTTTGTGTAGGATTAAGACAAATAACTTTCATGTGCCTCAATTTATTTCAAGCTTAAAAGGCGTATAGTACTAACAGTATTATATTGCCCAGGGGTCTTAGTTGCAAGTAACAGAATCTACTTTGGCTATTTTAAGGTGAAATTGAATATTTTAAAGGGTATTAAGTAGCTCATAGAATCAGTAGGAGTGATGACGTAATAGGCTCAATTCTTAAGTTTCAGGAACAATGAACAGCGCCCAAAGCCAAGAGGAAGAACTGGATGAATAAAATGCCACCACTATAGATGCCTCCGGAGCCCAAGTTGACAGGGACTCTCTTGAATTCACCACTGCCACCCATTTCTGCTTCCACCACACCAGAGAAATGAATGCTGCCTCCCCCCCTCCCCCAATGCAGAGTCTGTTATCTCAGATCACACAATTCTGAATGCAGTGTTTTGTTGTTGTTTTTTTTAAGTAGGCTCTACCCAAGCACGGAGCCCAACATGGGGCTTGAACTCACAACTGAGATCAAGACCCGAGCTAAGATCAAGAGTCAGACGCTTAACTGACTGAGTCACCCAGGTGCCCCTGAATGCATTTTTGCATGGCTTTATCGGTTAGGTTGAATTTATGACATAGCCCTACCCCAGCTGCTGAGAAGCCCTGGGGAGCAGACAGCTGTTTATACCTTGGGAAGGTGGGACTCATACAGAGAATTATCAGAACAAAAGATGTCCACTGCCAGGACTACCAGCTAGAACTAGAGTAAGGAAAGCTGAGGTGATGCACATAAAATGGTTAGTACATGTTGGGCCCACAGTGCACCCTAAAAAAAAAGGATGAATTTTATTAATAGTTGTTATAGGAAATTGATCATGACCCAGATATCCAAGCTAAGCACTAACTAATGGTTTTTTCAGGAAAAATTAGCTTAACCACCAGGAGCTCTTATATGACTAACCTAATATTTACCTGTAAAAGATGAAGAACAAGGCCTTGGCCAGTGAACATGGAGACCACAAGCCTACAATACGGGGCTAAGGACTTGAGAAGCAAGTACAAGGATTCTGCAGATTGGTGTGAATGGACACGAGGGAATTCTGGGAAGCAGAAGTTTAATTGAACAGACGTGAAAGAAAAATCCTGCTTATCAAGGAATTCTTGGCCTTTTGTGACTGTCTTTGTCTATTTCTAGCTGAAAGGTGTTTATGATTATTTATACTTTGGTTGAATGGTACTTAGGAAAAGAGGGTATTATTTTTTTAATGGCATTTATTGAAATATAACACATAGAATATGTAACTAAAGAAACTTAGGACCCTTTCCTCACCTTCTCTTCTTGTCCAGACTCTATCTGGAGTCGTGTACCATTGTGTTTACAGATGTTATTTTTCTCCATCATATTAAGGCAAGAGGTGGTATGTACGAAAGTGTGGATGTCACACGACCATTTTTCTTAGCTCCTGGAAGATGTGCTTACATCCTGCCTCCCTTTAGCATATGAGGCACCTTCAGTTTAAAATGCAGATGTTCTTGGTTACAGTTGCTATGTGAAATGTTATGAGATAGAAATTACTGTCATAATTAATAATAGGTAAAGGTTTTACCTTTGATGTGCTGCATTCTACATTTGATTGAGTCTTTTTGATTGTATTTATTGTACATCTCTATCATCCCATTGGTTTTCCGACTGTTTGTGTGCTTAGCTTGATGTCTGTTTCTATTTAGTCAAGGCTATTAATGCTTTTCAGGCTTATTTTCAACAGCTCTGTAAACCCATATGGTTTAAGTTTAAAGGGAGATTTACACTATTACACTCTTGGATATTAAAACCCACTTGTGTCCGTCTTCATTTTGCTGCCCCGAAAATATGCTGTGATTTATTAAGAAGGTACATATGATTTTGCACTCGCAGTAGCCAGAAAAAGAACAAAGACAGTGCAGAAAGTAGGCTCTCCCAAAGCCAAAAATTTGGGTAAAATAAAGATCCCAGATACATGTAAAACTGTCACAACTTACACATTCACATAGCAGGGAGGTGTTTAATATGCCCAGTGACTGGGGTGGACGCTGCACACTGCGACTTGCTCAGCGACTTTTCCTCTTTCTTCTGGGAATAAACATCCCTAACCCTGCCTCCTCCCTAATTGAACACAATATTGGTGAGACTGTTAATCAAGGTGCCATGACAGCTCCTGGCAAATGAGTGGGCACATGGTTAAGGAGACATTAGTATCCGTCCTCCTGGAATGTGAATATTGAATTTCTCAAAGACAACTCCTCAAAGACCAAAACTAGTTGTGGCTCATTCATTTTGGCCATGTACCCCTCAAGAGACCACCTGTTAATTTTTGCTACCTACTTCTCCAGAGCTCTTCTGGTTCTAGTACTTTTCAAAGCTTGAATTTGAGCTTTTCCTCTGTTCTAAGGGCTATCTAATACCCATGTAGCTAGACCATACATTCTTTTACTCGGGATCTTTTGTTTGCAACGAAAGCACCCTGATACAAAAATTGAAATATGGAGTAGGGAACAGCTAACACCATCAGGAAAATGTGTAATATTTGGAACTGATAATTTGGCAAAAGACACTGAGACACAATATGACAAAATAAGTAAGGTGTTGCCTCTGAATACTCAGCATTTTATGCCCATTGGGAATGAAAATCTAGGGTATGTGTTTCAATTCACAGAATGACTTAAAAGGCACTAGGAATGGTGGGACTGGAGTGAAATTATCATTGACTGTCTTTAAAGTAAGAGGATGGCAAACTGAAATACATGCATTCTTGCCTCAAGGCTCCAGATGAAATTCAGAGACTGTCCTGACTGAGTCGAAAGAATCTCTTGCCTCTTTTAAGTAAGGAGCTAAGACCGCCAAGAAAACAAAGCCCAGAGTAAGATTCACAAGGTTGCTGGATTATGATAGTTGAATTCACAGCCACATAAAGCTTTTATGTGAAGGTTAAGTAGTGGCCTGACTCCCCACAATACGAATGGTGACACCTGGAGAGAGTTCAGAGTGCTTTCAATGCCCTGAATCCACCAATAGCCTTTGAAAAATTCCCATGAGATGCTCCCTTACTGCCTCTGTTGCTGGGAGGAAGCAAAGAGGAGACTAATAATACCTGCCCCAACTGTCCCCTAGGCCCACCCCTGCAATTGTTACAAGCCAGTGTTCAGAATCTGATTCAGCCTGGACTGCGGTGAGAAATCTGGAGGCAGAGCAAAGAAGAAAGTGGCACAACTTGCTAATACGCACCAAAGCAGGCTGAGCTTTCTTCATGGGGATGAATTTGGAAGGTACTTGATCAAAAAATATGGGTTCGTCTGAATTCTTTGGTATGATTGTGCCTTCAGAATGTTTGCCTTCAGTGTGTTAGCTCAGACAGCTGGCTGTGGTTCTAAAAACTCTCTAGGTTGGAAAATGCAAACCTAGATTGAATACTTTCCTTGGTAAATTATATTGAACAGCTAGAAAGCCTATGACTTAATTTAGAACAGTGGTTCTCAAAGTGTGGTTCCTGGACCATCAGCATCATTTGGAAACTTGTTAGAAATGCAGACTCTCAGACTTCAGGAACTCTAGGGGTGGAACACAGCCATCTGCTTTAACAAGCCCTCCAGGAGAGTCTGATGCATGTTTGAGTTTAAGAACTGCAAATGTAGGGGAATGAATTTGAAGACAGAGAGGCTGAAGTGATGGTTTGTTTTTTACCAGGTACTTTCTGCCCACTCACTCCCCACTTAGGCCTTCTTAGAGGGCCCAGAAGATTGTCTCATTCAGCAAGGCCATGAGCACAAAATCACAGAAGGAACTCTCTTGGTTCTGCTCTCTAGGATGGCAACACTCATGAAAAGGACTACAGTAGAAACCCCTAACTTTAGTGAGCATGGGAGACCAGATGCCAACTGTATGTAGGCATCAAGGCTGGTGAAGCAGTCAGAATTTTTGAGGCTACTCTGACTTACAGATAACCTCAGATGTGCTTAATGAAACGTGGGATTATAAGAATTAAAATTAATAAACAACCACCCTGTAGTCTGTCTTGATTTATTTAATAAACAATCAAAACCACCCTAGGTCTGGTGACTAGACCCCCCAACTTGAGACCTTCCCCTAGAGACCTGTAGCCCCTCACCAGATCCCAGACGTGAGTCAGTTATAGGGTCCCAAGCATGGAAGAAAGGCAGATCCCCCAGAAGAGACGAGTATGTGTTACACTATTAGTGTTTACTGCAGACTTTCCACGTAGCCCTTCCAAAAGGCCTGTCCACATGTATCAAGGCAATTGTGTGTTGGGATAACAAAAAACTCAGAGGGAGTTTGGCTCCACTCTGCTTCATGGTAGATCCAATGAGCTCTTCAGAGAGTTAATCCCCCAGATTTTTAATATACGGTTGGAATAGGTGTTGCTAGCAACCATTAGAATGCCTTCCTTCAATCTTTGAGTAAGTCAGGGCTATTACAGAAAGGGACCAGTTGAACTAATGCTGCTCCGTCTCCTTGTCAAGGAAGCAAATCAAAAGATCCTGAGTATCCCTGAAGGGAGTATGGCAATCAGAGCCTCTGTGACAGACTGGATGGAGTAGGGGGAGTATACCATTCACGTACAGTCACTAAAACTAAGGGTGGAGTTAGAGTGCTGATGATGAATGATGTCCGTCTTCAGGTACCTTGGTCAAGGGCATGGACTCCAGCATCAGACTACTTAGGTTCGACCCCAGCTCTGCCACTTACTGACTGTGTGATCATGGGTGTCACTTAACCGCTATGTGTCTAAATTTCCCCCTGTAGAAAATGGAGATGGTCGTAATGATTCCTAATGAAGAGGATTATTATGAGGAATAAATGAGTTAAAACTTACAAGGCACTCAGTGCAGTATATCTCTCATGCTAAATGCTCTGTACGTTGTTATATAAGATCAGAGAAATTCAGAGCTATGCCTTCGTTTGCTTTTATTTATTCATCACCAATGGCTATATTTGCCCTGTAGATCATTGTGTCAAGGGTTGAAGTTGGTTCAGGGGCGCCTGGGTGGCACAGTGGTTAAGCTTCTGCCTTCAGCTCAGGGCGTGATCCCAGCGTTGTGGGATCGAGCCCCACATCAGGCTCCTCTGCTATGAGCCTGCTTCTTCCTCTCCCACTCCCCCTGCTTGTGTTCCCTCCTCTCTCTGGCTGTCTCTATCTCTGTCGAATAAATAAATAAAATCTTAAAAAAAAAAAAAAGGGTTGAAGTTGGTTCAAATCAACTATATTTGATATGTTCATCTAGACAATGGATGGTCCTTTCCGCGCATCTGTACACGTTTCCTAGGGCTGTTGTGACAAAGCACCACAGACGGGCTGACATGAGATAACACGCATTTGTTTTCCCACAGTTCTGGAGGATAGAAGTTCAAAATCAAGGTGTCAGCCTGGTCACCCTCCCTGTGAAACTTGCAGGGACTCTATCCTTCCCTCTTTCAAGCTTCTGGTGGTTTGCCAGCATTATTTGGTATTTCTTGGCTTGTCGATGCATAACTGCCATCTCCGTGTTCATGTGGCATTCTCCCTACATCCCTATCTGGGGCTCTTCTCTTCTAAGGACACCAACCATATTCACCACCACACTTCCCTGCCCTTCGTGACCTCATCTTAACTAATTACATGCACAGTGTCCCTTTATCTGAACAAAGTCACATCCCAAGGTACTAGGAGCCAGTACCTCAAAATACCTTCTCTGGGAGACACAATTCAATCTATAACAACAGCTTAAAATGAACTTTGAGGCCATCAGGTGGGCATACATTTTTTCATTTTGCTGCAGGTCTCACCACTTCATATTGCCTCACACTTAACTCGCCTTATTAATTTTTACGACCTACTTTTGTTTTGCTTTAGACCATGAATGTTAACTGACAATTGGATCAGAAAAACAGGGACAACTTTTTAAAAATGTTATATTCAAAACTGGATCATGTTCCACACACCTAGAAACTCCCATGTGTCTGTATTTGAATGCCATAGAGAATACCAGATTGTGAATTTTTTTCTTTTTAAAAGCTCAAGCTTTTTAATCAGATTTATTTGGGGACAGATTGCAGCTCCACCATTCACAAACTATGGGTCTACTCTGAGCTTGTTTTTTCCCTTACAAAATGGAGAAATTAATATCCATCATATAGAATTCATCTGATTATTAAATAAATTCAGGTATGTGAAACACTTAGTATAGTTTCTGGAATGCAGTAGGCTCTCAAAAAATGGTAGCACAGCAGCAGAATAGTGGTACTATTCATAGGTAGCTATTAACATCAAAATTGGCAAAGATGTACTTCAGCCATGAATTCTGTGTCTTATTTTATTTATTGCTTGTATATTCTTATTCATGTGTGTGTTTTTTTTAAAACTGATGATATGTTTAATTTAGCATCTTTCTCTAAGAAAGCAAGGCCTTACTACTTATCTGTCTTTGCACTGCAGGGTCCTGCCTGCTCTTGGCACAGACTGACCCTGTCTGTGCCCAGTGACATTAGTACAACACTTGAAAATTAATTCCATATATTTTTTATATTCAACTACATCTCAGCCTGCTCTTAGCATTCAGACTTCATGTATCCTTGGGTCTATGTTTGCATTATTTGTTCACCCCTAGAGAAGAAAGCCAAAGAAAGATTAATTCATAAAAAATGAATGGTTGTTGAAACTCTTCAAAGCCTTGATTTACTGCATAATTAGTAGACAACACTAGAAAACAGAATATCTTTCTGCCTGTGAATTAAGTAAATTGATTAATTCATTAATTACGTATGATAACTCCATAGATAGCATAATTGTATCACTGGTTAACAAAACACAGCAAAAGAATCAAGCATGTTTTCAACATGGTCAAAAATTTAATTTACAATATTGGGTTCTTCTCTTGGAATCCTAATTAAAGAACTCAGGAAAGGCATATATAGTCCAAACACATTTCTGGAAGGAGGGTTATATTACTTGCAAAGCATGCCACAATTAGGAACCATTCTTTTTTCTCCCAGAATTTCAGCCCCACCAGGAATCACTCATTCACTCATTTATCATTAACCAGATATCACTGAGCATCACGTGCGTTACAGGCACTTTTGTCAACATTGGGGGTATAGCAATGAACAAATGAAAGTAGGATCCCTGCTTTCATGGAACATACATCTGAGAGCTTTCTGTAAGCCAGTAGCCACATATGGCTATTTACATTTCAATTTAAATTAATTAAAATTAAAAATTCAATTCCTCAGTCCCACTAGTCAAATTTCAAGTGACCAATGGCCACATGTGGCTAACAGTTGCGATAAGGGATAGCAGAGGAGAATATTTTCAACATCACAGAAAGTTCTCTCAGACAGTGCCATTCTAGAGGGTGGAGACAGAGAACAAACAATAAATAATTAAACAAAGAAGACATTTTTAGACTGTGATAACAACTCTGCAGGAAATAAACAGGAGGATGTGCTAGAGACCATTTGGAGAGTGGGATGACCACTTTTTATAAGGTGATCGAGATAGACATCTCTGACAAGAGTGCATTTTAACTAAAACTTAAAGAATTCAACTCTGTGAAAAGCTGTCAAAGCAGAGGAATCAGCATGTGCAAAGGCTCTGAGGCATGAAAGAAGGGGATGTGCACGAGGAATAGAAAAGAAGTGAATATGGCTGGAGGACTGTGAGAGAGGAAGTAAGCGGCACGGGACAGAGGAGGGAAGGAAACCATGAGAAGGAGTAGGGTTTTATGCTAAGATGCATGGGAAATCACTTTAAAGGATTTAAAGGAAATGGCATGTTTAGATTATGATTTAACATACAGGCTTCCACGTGAAGAACAGACTGGATGGGGCAAGGGTAGAAGGTGAGATGTCTGTTCAAAGGTAAGATATTAAAGTAAGTGGGGCTAGAACTGTGGCCTGCAACTGGAAATTAGGATGGAAGCAAAATATTATTTGAAATGAGTGGAATGCTCATGGATTAGATGTTGGGTATGAGGAAGAGGGAAGAGCCAAAGATGACCCCTGGATTTCTGCCCTGAGGAGCTGAGGGGGTGAGAGTACAATCTATGGAGATTGGGAAGATTACTGAGGGGCCAGTTTGGGGTAAGTGAACATGATTTCTCATTTGGCTATGGTAAGCTTAAAATGTCAGTGAAGGTCTGATTGGGGGGGGGGCAGTACCTGGGTGGCACAGTTGGTTAAGGGACTGACTCTTGGTTTCAGCTTAGGTGGTGATCTCAGGGTGGTGAGATCGAGCCCAGCGTCGAGCCCTGTGCTCAGTGTGGAGTCTGCCTAAGACTGTGTCTCCCTCTCCCTCTGCCTCCTCGCAAATAAATAAATATATCTTAAAAAAAAAAAAGATCTGAATCAGAATGTTGAACAATAGCTAGTTGGATAGATAAACCTGGAACCTGATGAAAAATTAAGGTCAGAGGTATCAATTTGAAATTACCACAAATCAGTGGTTTTTAAATCTATAATGTTGGATGAAGTCATCCATGATGAATGAAAGTAGAGAGGAAATAAAAGAGGGCTACAGACTAAGCCCTGGGACTTTCCAGCATTTCACAGTGGCGTAGAAGGAGAGGAGCCAGCAGAGGGACTGAGACGGAGCCGCCAGGGAGGTAGAAGGAAAACCAGGACTGTGTGGCGGTATGGCAGTGGATTAAGGAGCTGGAAAATGGCTGAGCAGGAGAGTAGGATGAGGACCGGAGGGTCTCACTGAAGCCATCCCCGGGAGGTCTTTGGAAACCCAGTCAAGAGTAGTTTCAGTTGAGTAGTAGGGACATAAGCCAGAACAGAATAGGTTGAAACATAAATGAGAAGTGCAGTAATGGAGGCAGTTGACTCTTGAGAATCTCTTCAGAAATGGGGCAGAAGCTGCAATGGGACCTGGTCACAAGAGAGGACCTCTTGTAGAATGGGAGGGAGCAGAGCAGACTTGCATGTTTATCGCGCTGACGCAACAGTGGGGGAAATGATGACGGAACTGGGACAGAGGAGGTAAGACCTTAAGAAAGCAACCTAAGGGGGGTCCAGAGCATAAATGAAAGGCACTGCTCGTCTACTGTAACTGGAGGAAAAGCAGAAAATGTGGGTCTAGATGCAGGTAGATTTGTCGATGAAGTGTCTGGCTTGGAAGGTGGAAGAGTTCCAGTAATATTGCTCATGGCTCCACAACCTCAGTAGTTGAAAAATTTCTGGAAGCCACAGTTAGAAGATGCAATAGAATACATAAGTCTACTTTTCATCACCTTGGGCTCTGAGAAGAAAACATTTCAGAGTTCTCTGTTAAGACTGTACAGGACAGGGCTTTGGAGTTAGGCCTGCTATCAAATCCTGACTCCACCAGTAGGGAGGCATGTGACTCTGAGCAAGTCATTGAGATCCCTCAGCCTCCACCTCTTCATCTGTAAAATGGCAACTACCACATACTCAGCCCATTAAAGTTCTGGATGCTATACATACAGCATATACGCATATGAAGTACTTTTGAAAAGCAAAGGAAACATAAAAGCAGCAATCAGAGATTACAATCAGAGATCGAATGCCAAGGAAGGAATTTCCAGGTTGAAAAGTGGGCCTAGACTCACATGATACAGAAAGATGCAGAGTTGAGCTGAGAGAAGGCCCTGGATTTGTTCATGAAAATGTCACTGGAAACTTTCAAAGTTACAGTTTCCATGAAATGATAGGCACCAGAATCAGAATGTATGGGCTTCGGATATAAGCAAGCACTGCGGAAACAAGAGTAGGTACTGTGAAGGACTTTTTCAAGAGTCTCAGTGGCTATGCAGGAGAAAATAGATGGAAATATACAGGAGCAGAGTTGGAACAAGAGAAGGCCCTTTTATCTATGAGACTAGGGGCAGACGGGAAGGAATTATGCCAAGGGAGAGAAGGTGCAAGGGAGAGTGCTCATGTGGACAGGAGCTACATGGAGCTAGAACTTTGGGAGCACAGATGAATTTCTGTTCTTATAGACAGCTAATGGGGCCAGGCTGGTGGATGGAATGACCTCTAAGTAGAGAAGAAGCAGAGAAGTGAATGCCAAATGCAAATTGGAGTTACTGGGAAATCTGAGGAATTGAGAAATAGAACATGCAGGTCTAGTAGCTTCAGACTTGGTAGACTGAGAAGTCTTCAAAATGAGGATTTATTGTGGGAGACAACAGTCTGATGTGGGTCATCCTTCTTGACTTCTAAACAACAGATAGGTCAATTTATTATTCCTTGGTTATTCTTTTTCTATTAACAGTTCTCACACTGTATCCTGCTTGAGAGATCAGGTCTCTCCTTCCAAGATTGCAATTGAGTTTCTCACCCATCAGTGAAAGACATTTCCCAGGTCACTCTGTCACTTTGATTGAGATTTCTCTCCGTATTCTCTTGAGTCATAAACTTGTAGATATTCCCCCAGTTGGCAAATCCAGTCTACTGCATGTGGAATGTATTGATTTAATTCTTAGCAGAAAACTTTCCGCTGTTGATTCTGTGAAGACCACTATCAGGCTGCAGCTAAGAATCAACCAATTTTCAGATTGATGTAACAGGTGCTCAGATTGGAATGAACTATCCATCAGAGCCACCCTACAGAAGGCCTGGTCTGTACGATGTATAACAGAAATGGTCATAGGATAAGTTATCTCCATCACGGCCTCTAAGCCCATACACCATTTCATGAGTCAGCTGGCATTCCCAAAACCTCCAGGTTGTAAAAGTAGTCTATTCATGAAATATCCGGCTATGGTGTATAATAAACAATGCCACAGTGAACTAAAAACAGGCTAATTTAAAAAGCAATTCCTTTCCCCCACACTGTTTAAATTTACATAATCAACTGGCTATAATATTTAGCATACTTTTAATGTTTCTCATTTGTTTACACTACAATTCTGGGCTTCAGACTTCTCTATTCACCAAAATATTGATTGGCCTACAAAGGGTACAAAACAGCAAATACTCCACTGGTATTCATTACGTGACTGGGAAGGAAGTGAAGGTGGATCTACTGTATTTTTTTTTGCTAATTACAAACCTAATATTCTATTAAAATGTATGAGCTGACAAAATCTCAACAAACTCTTTAAAGCTATTACTAGCAGATAAAGTATTCTACCAAAGTATTAACATTAGCATCATTAAAATAGTTTTTATCAAGTGCACGTTTATCTCCACATTGGAAACAATAGCAGCCTGAAGGAGACAAATGCCCTTGAGTATTGTGGTAGGAAAACCGACAGCAGTTTAGAGGCACGTAAAGTCTTCTTGTAAACTCACAACTAAAACAAAGTAAAACAAAAAAATTCTTGAAGCCACCGTTATAAGATGTAATAGAATAAATGAGTCTATTTTTCATCACCTTGGGCTCTGAGAAGAAAACATTGCAGAGCTACCTTGATAAGGAAAGAGCTCAGATATTAAAATACATTAACTTTATCTTAATTGATTTAAACAGATCCAGAGCCTTCAAAATGCACATGATGTTATTTCTGCATTAGTAGACAAAATAGATCTGTTTTAGATTGCAAAGCTTCATCTCTGTATCTCTTGTCTGGTACGGAGAGAAAAACCTATTTCTTAGTCTCTTAAAAAAAAACAGCATAGGAAACCATATACATTTATTTGCTCTAGCTACATAATTTCTCTCTCTACCCTTTCCTCAAAATACCTTTTGGTAAACATCGATACATTGTTTTCCTGTAGCTCAGAATGCTATAGTCAAGAAACAGTAACAACAGATAACACTGAGTTTTTATTCTGTCCCAAGCCCTGTGCTCTATCATGTGACTTTGTTTAATCCTCAAGCGGCGTTTTGAGGCTGACTTCATTATTTATTATCTCCATTTATACAGATGAGGAAACTAAGGCACAGAGAAGATGAGTAACTTGCCCAGACGGCAAGCAGGTGCCACGGGTTAGGAAGTCAGCAGGGAGACTCTGGGGCCCTTGCTCTTTACCAACATTTCATGACGGGGCTTCTCAAGGGAGGCATAATTAAATCAAGGGCTAAGGTCAAAGTTTCTCCTATACATCATAAAAATAAAACATTTACATCAGCCCCTCCCAGTCTCCAAAGGAGATGGTTTCTTTCATTGGTTTTTTTCCCCTCTGTTATTCTTTTTGTTTTTGCAGCATGGTTTTTAAGTCAGAGATGAATTATCAATGGGTAGAGCTAACTGGAAAGACTCACCAGATGTCACATCCGGTCTTTCATGCACAGATGAGGAAATGAGCTCAAAGAAAGGAAGAGGGGAAGTAACCTATCACAGAACTTGCTTAGGGCAGAGACCACGTTAGACTCTACGTCTCCTTTATATGATTTTTTAAAAACAGGTTTATGGTGTCCAAGAGGGGGGAAAAAAGACATCTAAGTACAGGATTTCATTTCAACGGGTGCCTTTTAAATGTAGACTATTTCTATTTTGGGCCAAAACCCCACGAAAGTCCCCTGTTCCGATATGAGAAGAAAGTGAGAATCTCTCTGCGCTTCTCTGGCAGTTGAAGTAAGAGATGAAGCTTCCTCTTTATCTCTTGGCTCGTACAAAATATTTTCTTCTAGAGTCCCTGCAGACTGGAGTCCTGCTTTTAAGCTTGGGTTCACTAAGCACCAGTCAGGGCCATCCAAAGAATGTTAGAAACATATGCCGATTCTCAGGAAGGTAGACGAAGAAAGAGGCCACTGCTATCCCCACTTTCAATGCACTGTTCCAAAAACAAGGCTCAGCAAATCAAAGAGTCCACGGAGGCACACAGTGTGAAAGCCAAAACTCTGTATGTCTTTAATAACCCGAAAAGAAATGCTATTGAATGGACTGCTTTAAGTGCTTTGTTTATTTTAGGGAAATATTTCCAAAGGAAGACTTCCTATGTGGGGCCGTGAAAAGCCTTTTGTAAAAGGATATTAATTATATGCTGAAAGTCAAAAGTATCCCTGAGCAAGAGTATTGCTGGATAAAATACCAATAAACCATCTCACAGATCTACCAATGTCGGCTAGTCCTGATCTTAGATTTCCAGCTGAGAACTGGAATTATTTAGCAATTATTTAGCTGAGCATAAATATTTAGAGACAGTTTTTGCTAACAAATCTTGCCTCCAGGAGCCAGGCCCATAACAATATTCTTGGTGCTGGTTTTCCACACATAAATCAAGCATCTAACTTCACACATTCTCTATTTCATTTTTACTATTTTGGGTGGTACCATTGCTCTTTTGTATTCCTGGCCTCTTTTTGCCCTGCGCTGTGGAATGGAAATCTGGCCCACCTCATGTGGTCTGTACTGAGGTTTTGAAAAAGTGCTCGAGAGAAATCGGTTGGATTCTTCTTATTTCCTTTGGGATTAGTCAAGCTTATGAGAGTTTGGGATTTTCCAGGTTTGGGTCTTTCACTTCTGTAAAATGTGCTTGCTGTCCAACCTTCTCTTTTGGCCTTGTTCTGTAGACATGCACACGTGTGCACAAGGATAGGCCCCTGATCTACGACATGAAGGACAATGCAAAACCCTAGTATATTTGTCAACCTGCAAGAGATCCCTGTTTGAAATAACGCACCAGCTGTGAATATGGAATCAAGTGCTCACAGCAGTGTGTCCCCTTTGGTGGCGTGAGGTGGACTCCCCTGTACCTGGTGGATTTTAAGCCCTGTGATTCCTGGTTACTTTTGTCCTTCGAAAATGTACAGCTTCGGAGGAAAGAGTTCACTGATTTTCCAACTCTCCGCGAAAATTTCACTGGGACCGTCCGCCACAGCAGCACTCCAGCTGAGCTCTCTATATGGTAAATAAATCATGTGTACAACAGTCCCCAATTTCACATTAATTGTTTGGAAATCTCCACAACATCAAACATTTTGTTAAAAGTCTAGAAAAAAAGAAGTGTAGCTCTTTTGTTGTCGTTGTCATTGTTTTGCTTCAGAGTGATTTGTTCTAAATACAGCTTAACAGGCAGATGACTGGTTTGTGACTAGAGTATCTTTTCTGAGATGAAAAAGCAATACAAATGCTCCCCAAAAGGATGCCAACCAGGCACAAAGCAACACGGGGACCATGGAATGGGTGCACCTGGGGAAATCCTTATCACAAATTGGATTGACAGGGAGGGCTCCGTTCCTTCCTAGCACACGTGCCTCTGAAAAGCTGAAAGGGACTCACAATGCTTTAGGAACGAGATCTGGGAATTGCCTATATATGAGAGTTTCAAATTGCTCAGGCATTAAGAGAATAAGAATATGAAATGCAAATATTGCAGAAATAAAGGAGGAGAAGATATGGCACAAATTCAGAATCACTGAGAAATGGAAGCGGAATCTGGAGTCACACACTGGGATTAGACTCGGGGAGATCACTTGTTCCTCGCAGAGGGCCACTCACCTTTAGCCCTGCCTTTCACTCGTGACTTCTGTGCATCCAAACAGAAGTGGTACGAAGGGGGATTCATTCGGCATTCGGTGGAGCAAGGAAGTGGAAAATCTATTTAGACCCTTGTTGGTCAAGCTCTTTCTCACTTGTGAAAAAAATGACCAGACTGAAAAGATAAGTAAAAGCCAAGCTCTATTTGTCTGCAAGAGTTACTGTAGAGGTTAAAAATTAAGGGCTTTAGTTATTTATGCGATGGCCCCTTGGCTCTTCTCAAAATTTAAGATGCCAATGTCTCTGTTACCTTGAAAGCTTAAATGGCATGAAGTGAAAACAGAGCACTTCATTCCACAAAACTTGCCCAGAAATACGGTCAGATTTCTTTAGGGTTCTCTTATGTTATCTTTCCATTGTAGAGTCTGCCTTGCAGGTAAGACTATGGCAAATTGTACCCATGCTTTTATTTTCACAAGAAGGATTCTAAAATCTCTCTTTTCAAGGGTTTCTATCCAATCAATCATGTGCCCCCAAACAATCATGTTGTTATTATTCCGATGAACCCTCTCTTTGGAGCTACCGGCATGTGCATTAAGCTACTGATTTTTCAGTTACATGCATAGTTCATGCAAGCTTCAGGAGATCAGAACACTGAGCCCCACTGAGGTGAAGGTATGGACTAAAACTCACAGGAGCAGTTTTATGGCCAAGCCAAGTGGCTGAACATCAGCCTGAATTCTTTCTACATCACTTTGTCCTCTTCGTGCTCTTGAGGAGGAAGCGGGATCGGGCTATTTATATTGGCTGGTATCAACGCAGCTTAAACCTTGGGGCATCGGGATGGAAGAAATGAGCCTTACCAACTCTTCTCCACAGAAAGCAAGAGCTTGTTCATAAAATGAACAATGTGAGCTCGTACAGTTTCCCCTATTAGCTCCTATATTTTCTCTTTCTCCCCACTCTGTATAGCATATTAAATATTAAGAAGGAAGCAAAGTGTTCCTTTCACAGAGCTGAGAGTGATACACTGATTAGCACATCAGAGTGGGAGGCCAGAGCACGGAAGGTTAAACGTCGCCCGTGGCTGTTAGGAGCCAGGGGCTGCCTCATTACCCTTCATCCCCACCCAGACCATTGCTTTCTAGAGTGGAAACAACTCTGCCCCACGACTTGGCTGACTTGACTTCCCTTCTTCATCATAGTGTCGTCTACACCCCATGGAACTCTCACCACCAGGCTCCTTATGCGCCCCACGGACCCTGGGCCTTCTGGACCGCCAGGGAGCATTCTGTTCGAATGCAGAGTGAGGGCTCAGCTGAGTAAGTGGCTGAAGTTGTCTGAGCCTCAGTTGCCTCCTATGTAACTCAGAGCTCTGACTGCTATCTCCAAGGGCCATTAAGAATATCAAATGAGAGTGTATGTAGCATAATCTGAAAACTGCCTGGCTCATAATAAACTTGCAGTAATACTTGCGATTTGGTGTCATTATTCTTAAAATATGTTCAACACTATTTCTGAAATGGTCCCATGACCAAATTGGGAACAACTAGGCACAGACCTCTGCCCTCAAAGTTGGAAGTGCTTTTCCTTAAAGTTTTGACCCTCATTTCCCCGGTGGCTCCGGAAACATTTGTGTATCCCCTACGGTTCTACTGTTCTACATGCAGCTGGCCCTGAAGTGAGATGGGCTCCTACCCTGGAATTCTTTGTCTTTTCACCGGAAGCTAAAAATGAAAGGCTCAGATATGCTAGTGATCCCTGGAAGAGCAAAGCGAAAACAGTAATACTAATTAGTAGCTACCAGAGCTGTTCAGCATGGCAATAAGCTGTAAATTTATGGTTTTGTTAAGAGTCAGGATACATTTGAAATCTTTTATATAATATTAGATATGAAAATACACACCATCTGGACCTCTTGCTGGTAGCCTTGAAATGTCTACATCTCACAGGAATCAAACCCATTTTACCTGCTAGGGAATAAAACACCTGTTTCACATATTACTTCACACTGGGTGATGAACATTTCCACCATCTCCAGCCAGAAAGAAAAAAATGAAACTGTGGCTTCACATTGTTTAGTAGATTTTAAAAAGCTAGCAGGGCTGGGGGCTGTTTTACTTTCTGGTGAGACGAAGGCTCTGTAAATTGCTCCTGTATTAATAGTAGCTCCCTAATAATTGGGGGGAGTTCTCTGCAGCCCTGCTTAGTATCAATAAAAATGCATTTCTCTCTCATTATAAATCTGTTTATGAAAACACTTAGTGAAATGAGCCAACTGTATCTTGGCTTCTAGTTGCATCTTGTAATGGATGGTCCCAAAGTGGATAGAAGGCTGTAATTCACTGGAGGAACTCTGCTGATGACATAAAATAGTTGAACAGTTTATGAATAGCTCTAGAATCTTCAGAGAGAAAGAGGCTTTGCATGCTTTCTAGGACATCTGTTGTTATTCTATAGATATCCTCTAGCAACTTATAAAAAAAAAAAGCTTCCATAGCATCTCTCTCCTTTGCACTTTCCATAAATCCTTTTGTTCTTCAGCTCCCATCTATGTGCCCTCCTAGAGAATTAGATTGCATTTTTAAAAATATAATCATAATCATTATCTCTCTTAAAAATATCACAGTGGTTTCTTAATGTCTTCAAATATCCAGTTAGTTGTTAACATTTCCAATTGTCTCATGATTTTTTAAAGTGTATTTGTTATCACGAATATGATCCATACATTGCCGTTTTCTTTCCATTTATTCCTTGCATGATTGTCTGTCATGTAGAGATTCCCCACAGTCTGGATTTTGCAGATTGCATCCTTGTGGTGTCCTTGAACATGTTCTTATGTCCTCTGCATTTTGCGCATGTTAGTATATGGTATATATGTACATTTTGTACATTAGAGACTTACTCCAGTTCGGGCTTGATTTCTTTGCTAGGACAGTCTCATTGGCAGTATTTCTTCTTCTAGTAGGAGGTGTGCAGTGTCTGGTTATTTCTGTTTATGTCATGTCAACAGTCATTATTGACCAATAACAAGATTCAGTAGTTGAGTCCTTGGAAAATATTGTGATTCCTCATGTATGAGCTGTAATAATTTGATAAAGAGAAACATTTCCCCCGATCTATTAGTGATTACTCAGTGGTAGAGGTCATATAGGAAAGGCAGGATAAAATATTTGATTTTTCCCTCTTATCTATCAGTTTTCAAAATAATTTTCTAGCATAGCCAATGGTTTTTTTTTAAGCATCATTGTAAAATGGATGTAAACAGTTTTGAAATGTTTTCTACATTCGAAGTTTTATATATTTTGAAGATTTTTCCTGATGAGGAGACTTTTGACCTGTTGCCATTAATCTTCAATCACTTCTTTGTTATCTGCTACAAGACATTCCAGGCTCATTTTGCACACAGTCTGCCTCAGAGCCAGAATCAGTGACTTCCTAAGGAGCCCAGACTCCTTTAGTGGGAAATGGTGTTTGGATACCACAATCTGGACACTAGGACTGATCATTGTTACTGGGTTGGGAAAAGTTTCTAGATCTTCTCGGTGGACTGGGAGATATATGCGTATCATTACTTCACAGAAATGCTTCCAATTCAAATTCAGGACTCCAGAATTTTTACTTAAACTCTTCAACCTTAAATATGGATCTGATTTAAGAATCCTGAGTCTCAACAATGCCAGAAATGATGGAATTGGACAATCTCATAACTATTCAATTGCTTTACCCCACAGTATATTCACAGCAGGATCAGAATAACAATATTTACACTACCAACAATAATATGATTACCAAAAATAGATCACTGTTTTTAATTCTTTTTGTACATAGACTATATCCTATTAGAGTTGTCAAATTACCGTGTTTTAGTATATCACTTGGAATTGTTTCTCTCTTTGTTGCTATGCCACCAACTGGATATACATTAGGTCTATTTGTTTCATTTTTTTAATAAAAATACTTTAAAAAACCTATTTTTATTTTATAATTGTGTAAAATATTTACACGGTGCCAAAGCCAAATCTACAAATAAGGAAAATTCAATAAAGTCTAGCATATATCTCTGTCCCCATGCCTTCCCTTTTCAGTAAACCATACGGAATGTGTTTTTTAAATTACTTCCTCATAGGTTATTATATATTTTTAAAAAATCAAATTATAGTTTAACCTTTCAGTTGCTTGTTTATTAAATGCAAGTTTAATGTAAGTTAAATGTAAGTTCTTTAAATAAATGAATAAAATCTCCCAGGTATATGTTACCCATATTTATGTATGTATTTGCCCCTCTTTAGATAAACAGTAGCTTAATATATACATTTTTATCCTCTTTGCTTTTTTTACTTTGAGTACAACTTGATCACCTCATATTAATATATAAAGTTATTTCTTATTTCTTTTACTCTATAAACAAGCAAAAACCATCTCAGGACTTTAGATCACCTGACATGTCTTATCCTCTAAACTTAGCTTCCATCCATGCCTTCAAAATATTTGGTTACTTATTTGATGTTGAAAGGATATTTTGGAAATGAGATCCTGTAAACTCTTTGATAGTTTGTTCTTTATTCTTCTTTCCCCACCAAATGCAAATAATAGTTTGCTCTAATGTTTAATAATTTTTCATCTTCTAGGAGTTCTCCCATGTGAATGTTCTAAATCCTGTGAGCTTCAGTATACACTCAGTTACAGAAATTATCTTCTCTATGTTTCTAAAATTCCTCAACCGGCTCTTTCCACTTTTAATAATTCCAAGGCTAGAACTCTACACATTCAACCTTTGCTTTCAAAGAGCAAACAATTCCATGGAAATTTTCGATCCACACAGTGTGGACATGAAGAGCCTATATTTGGGAAACTACCACACGGGAGCACAGGTATGATGTAAGAAGTATGAGGAAAGAGGGACTACTTCAGGCAGATTTTTCCTTGGCTAGTTGGACTTGGTGTAATTGGCCTCCCAGTCCCCATATTTTTATCCCTATTCCCAGTTATGTCCTATTCTTAGGAGGAATTCTAGACACCCATTCCCACTGCTACCTCAGTGAGTTTTTTCAGTTACCATCTATTTTTCTTCTGCCTCATTATGAAAGTTATATTCATTGCAGGAACTTTAGAAAATATAGGAGAGTAAATATATTAAAAGAAAGTCCCCAGTACCATCACCTAGCACAAACATTGCAAATGTTGTCATGCGCCTCCTTCTGGTGTTTTCCTAAGCATGCATATAATGTATACATAATATACATATTGTATAGATGTACCAATATATGACACACATATATATTATATTATATGACAAATATAATATAGATTTATATATTGCAAAGATCTCTTTTCATTATATTTCATTTTATGAGAGGATTTTCCAATAATTCTCCCGCACATAAATCTCATTGTCCATTTCCTTGGGTTACCTGATCTAAGACACCATATTTTCACAAGTTTATGCATTACTTGAGAGGATTCTGATTATACCTTTTATCCATTTTTTTTAATTGCTTGGGTTGTTTGTTTTCTTACTGATTTGTTAATGTTTATATATTCTGGAAGTTAACTCTTTGTTAATTTTATTGCAATTATCTTCTTTCACTTTGTGACTTGTCTTACCATAATCTTTATAGTGATCTTATTTTTATGGTAATTTAATTTGTCAATCATTTCTCACATAGTCAATGTTTTTGTGTTTTATTTAAGAAAGACTTCTTACATGGAGGTTAGAAATAACTTTTCCATAATTACTTCAAAATGTTATATTTTGCCTTTCACATAGTCTTTCAGAGATAATATCCCAAAGGTAGTTGCCAGTGAAAGCCTTTTTTTGTAGAGTATTTTTATGGGAACAGGTTTGCAGAGGGAAAAGAGGGAAATCCTGATATAGGTTCATAATATTCTTTCTACAAAAATGGTATAGTGAAAAAAATATCAAAATTTTTCTATTCCATTAAATTATCAAGGTTTAATCTTTAGGGAATGTACTGTAAGGAGTGCTAGATAGGGGTTTGATTTTATTATTTCTAAAAAGATCCTAAATCCATATGTCTTGTTAAGCTCTCTTACTTCTGCTAATTTATCCATAATTTTTGGAAATTTTTCTATATTGAAGTCACATCCTTTTCAAAAATAATAACTTTGTTTCTTTGTCTGTGGCCCTTATATCTTCAAATCCTTTTGTTTGTTTGATTTATTCCACTGGCTAGGAATTCAAATTCAGGCTTGAATAAAGTTGGTGGGTAGTGGACATTTTTACGTTGTTCCTCATTTTAGAGGAATATTCTCACCATTAAGAGAATATTTGCTTAACCTTTTCAGTGATGGCATTTATCAGGCGAAAGTACAATTGTATTCTTATTTTGCTAAGGGAATGTTTAATAATTATTGAATGCTGAAATTTATCAAATGTCTATTTTGCATATATCAAAAAGATCACATATATACATTTAAAAAATCTTTTAATGGTGTAATTTATATTTATACATTTTTCTACTGTTATATGGTCCTTATATAAATATGATAAATTCAACCTCATCATGATGTATTATCTTTTCATATGCTTCTTGAATCATTTTGGCCATATGCTGTTTTAGAAGTTTTTATCTATGTTCACGTATAAAAATGACTTATATCCTCCTTTGTCTAGATTTGATATTAAATCTTTATTAGACTCATAAATTGAATTGGAAAATATCTGCTTTTCCCCTATATTTTGGAAAGTTTGGGGGAAATTTGGAATTACTGTTTTTGAAAGTTTGTAGACTCACTTAAAAAACCATCTGGGACTGGCATTTTCTTGTAGAAATATTTTAACTACTGATTGATTTCTTTAGGGATTATTGGCTTAAACAGACTTCGTCTTGAGAAAGTTGAGTAAGTTACATTTTTCTTGAGAAAGTTGAGAAAGTTACATTTTTCTAGAAATTTTCATGTTTTATCTTATGTTTAAATTTATTGCTATCATGTTGTGGCTCTATGTTTGCTTAAAAAGAATGTGCTTTCTTTTTTTTTTTTTTAAGATTTTATTTATTTATTCAACAGAGATAGAGACAGCCAGCGAGAGAGGGAACAGAAGCAGGGGGATGGGAGAGGAAGAAGCAGGCTCATAGCGGAAGAGCCTGATGTGGGGCTCGATCCCATAACGCCAGGATCACGCCCTGAGCCGAAGGCAGACGCTTAACCGCTGTGCCACCCAGGTGCCCCAGAATGTGCTTTCTTTGATTGCAATATTTTGCGAAGTCCAGAATCACAAATTTTTTAGTTGTCCTTTTCAAACAGTCCAGTTATATTAATTTTTTGGCCATTTGGGGCAGGTATATTGAAATATCCCACTATATCATGGATATGTAATTTTCTCCCAGATTTCTACCAAATATTGATTATTACTTTGAGATATTTAGTGATCCACAGACATTTAGATTTTGTTATCCTCCTGGAAAACAAACTTTAGCCCAAGAGTAGGCCCCCTTCCCTGGCATAGCCCTCATCTAATGGCTTTTTTGGTAGGCAGAATTCTAAAATGTCCCCAAGATTTCCTGCCTCCCTGCTGTACGCACCCAACACAATTCCTAGGACTGAGAATTTGATGGCTATTACCCCATGATTATGTTATGGCACATCTGACCTTAAGAAAGGGAGATGAGAGATGATCTGGGGGCACCTAACTTAATCACACAGCTTTTTCAAAAAAGTTTCTGTGGCTGGGAGCAGACGCAGAAGCCAGAGAGATTTAATGCATCAGAGATTTGATGCAAGAGAAGTTCTCTGTTGCTGAGATGGGAGGGAGCCCAGGGCAAGGACCTGAAAATGGCCTGTAAGAGCTGAAAATGGTCCCAGGTTAACAGCCAGCAAAACAACAGAAATCTCAATAACAAGGAAATAAGTTCTGCCAATAATCAAAAGATGCCTGTAGCAAAGCTCTCCTTAGTCAGGACTCTAGATGGAGATGCAACATGCTAATACTTTGATATCAACTTTATGAGACCCTAAACACAGAGCCTAGCCATGCTGTGCCAGACTTCCGATCCATGGAAACTATGAGACAATAAGATGGTGTTTTTTTTAAGTCTGAGTTTGTGGCAATTTGTTATACAGCAATAGAAAACTAATACATTCTCTTTATCCTTAAGAATGATTTTTTTGGTCATAGCATCTATTTTGTTTGTTATTATTATAATTATATCTTTTGCTAGTGTTCTGAGTGTGTCCTCCAGCTCTTTATGTTCAGCCTTTCCATATTCTTGTATTTTGAGTGTTACTTTGTAAGCAGTGTATACTGAATTTTTAAATACCAAACTGAAAATCTTTTTCTTTTAACTTCAGAATTTTATCCAAATACATTTATTGTAATTACTAATGTGTTTGAATTTGGATCTACCACGTTCTTTTCTGTGCTTTTTTTAATGCTTATTTGTCCTTTCCTTCCTTTAAAGAAATGATGATTTAGCATTTGCTTTTTATTTTGTTTGTTTCTTATTAAATGTTTCATCCTGCCTTGGTTTGGGAGTTATACACTCTAATCCTATTCTTTTAGCAGTTAGCCTTGAAATTTTACTGTGAAATTTTACTATGCATATTTAATAAAAATATGGGACTAATCATGAATTTGCATGTCATCTTGTGTAAGAATGAAAATTTTCCTATATCGTTTAAATTTAGCAAATATTTAACCAGAGTGAGAAGCTTCCCAGTAATTCTTTGCCTTTTCACCTCACCTTATCTGATGTCTTCCTATTCTTGCCACCTGTGCTGTATCCATGCTGATGTCATTTTATGCAGCACAGTTCAGATTTCAGAATTCTTGCCTGTTATGTGCCACTGGTCAAGTTACTTACTCTCTTTGGACTTTACTTTGCTCATCTATAAAATGGGGATAATACAACCCAGCTTATTGGGGGTTTTGTGAGGAATAAATAAGATAATATATGTATTGCATTTAGATAAATGCTTAGAACTGAATAAAATCATCATTTTTATTCAGTATTGATTTTCTTTTTTGTATCATAACTTCCTTTGCTGATACGATTTCTTTCTTCTTTTAAGAGTATGTATATGCTTCTGTGTTTCTATGTTCATATCATATTCCATATTGTCTCACTAAGTTATATCCTTAAATTAGTTGGCCTATTAGGGGCCTTTATGTATAGGATTTAGAGTGTGAAGGCTATCTTAGTCAAGTGGAAAGTGGTCCCTAGGGAGCACCATTCTGTATGTTTTCATAATACTTTTGAATACAACATGCCATGGAATGAGTGAGCAGCAATAAATGATAACCCCAAGGAAAGTATTATCACCATTAACAGCTAAGAAGGACAGGGCAACTTTAGTAAGCTTATGCAAATTGGATACAATATAATTTTTAACCTATGTATTTGGACTTAAGTAAAAGCCAAGTGGAAAGCACAGCTCCAAAATAAGCTTTCAAAAAAGGCTCATGAGATTTTCGTAGCTTTCTAAATTTGACCATGAATGCTTATACCTTTTAATTTAGTGGACTTGAAATGCTTGGCTTCCAAGTAACATGTTGTAAGAAGGTTATTTCTGGACCTTCTCCACATGTAATGTATAAAATTAGCATCCTTCGTTGGCAACTGAACCTTTTTGTTTTAAAGCTAACCCAACTCATCAGATTGTTATAAGTGAAGACTAAATGGTCCTCTGCTTCCAGTTTGAACTCTTTATTGGCATAGACTCTTAGGGGTCAAAATTTGAGTGGCATTGGTCAAATAAGCCATCAGCAGTATTACAACTGCATAGAAGCACATACAGTTTGAACAATAACAGCAACAATAGAATTACTGCTTCCCATTGCATTAAAGCCACAATGTGATTATAATGGTTGATACTCAAAGATTCAACCTAATGTGAAAAGAAGGAAGTCTGTTTAAAGGATGTCTCAGACCCTCACATTTCTATCTTTGCTGAAGTTGAGCAGCTGCAGTGGAAGCAGCCAAATTCTGCCTTCTGCAAGAACAATGAAAAACACCCCCACCATTGCCAAGATAGCTAGAACCCATGCGGGTGGAGAGGCCGATGCTGTTAAAAAGCACACAAAACGTCACTAAACAACAGCATAAAGAGACATGTCCAAGGCCTCCAGTGCCAGGGGCAGGCAGGAGAGTTCTTTGAAGACTGAAAGACACACAGAAAACCATGTTGTTTTCATTTTTCAAGGAACTGGGAACATTACAGGCAGGGAAATGTTGAATGTGGGAATAGACAAGCAATATAACAAGATTTCATTGTATTTCTCCTTTCAAAGAGTTCCACCCAAATGAGAAAAATCAATCATTCTACAGCAAGACCTCATGAAGAAAAGGGGCGCTTGGGGCGCTTGAAGAGGAGAGGTATGTGAAGGCGTTGTGCTTGTTTTGGTTTTAGAAATCTGTATATTGTGGGTGCTTTCACTCCAAGGCATTTTTTTTTTAAAGATTTTGTTTATTTATTTTTAGAGAGAGAGAAAGAGAGAATTCAAGCAGGGTGAGAGGATGGTGGGAGAGGCAGAGGAACAGAGAGAATCCCAAGCCGACTCCACGTGGAGCATGGAAACCCACCCAAGTCTCCATCCCAGGACCTTGAGATCATGACCTGAGCTGAAAGAGTCCAACGCTTAACTGACTGAGCCACCCAGGCACCCCCAATCCAAGGCACTTTGAATTATTAACTGTATTTAATTATTCTTCCAACAGCCTTGTGAGGCAACGGCATTTTTCAGAAAATAAAGGTAAGGTAGATTTAAGAAATAGTAATCATAATACTCCTATCATTTGCCAGTTATTAACAATGCCTGAAACATTGAATTGCTGAATTGGAAAACACTATCTCACTAAATGCAAGCAATAGTCACAGGGATAGGTCGAATTTTACAAATTAGAGACGGAAGAAGAGGAGTATAATAATTTCACCCAAGAGCAATTTGCAAGGGAATAGCAGAGTCAGCATTTGAACCCAAGCTTGTTGGATTCCAAAGCCTTGCTCTCTTTTACAGATTCTCTAATCTCTAACTCTCCCCCCCCCATGCACTATATTGTTCATATGTTTATGAAACTCAGTGTGCAATATCAATAACAGTCCATTTACTCCACCTCAACCATGGAGTTATTACTCAGGCGCACCCTCCTGAGGCTGGAGGAGTACAGTGCTCCTGGAAAATGGTAGCTCTGTTATGAGCTACCGTCGCTGATGGCCTGATGTTAAAGTAAATACGGGGATAGCCCCAGGAGATTCTACCCACCACAGGTGCTGGAGTCCATGGCGTGGCCCATCCTAATGAGCCCCAGCCTCCCGCTTTAGTTGTTGCAGCTGCCCTTGGAGTAAACTGCTACTCAAACCTCTACGTTGTTTTCAAGAGGTCAGGGAGGACAATGCTCAACCGTTGTAATATTTGCCAGGGACCCTGGTGCTCTCTGTCATCATTCATGTTGCTCTTTCCTCAAGGTACAAGCCTGCTGGTTCTTCTTGAATCACTGAACTCAGCCCAGACCCTTTCTGCCGTCTTGGTGTCTCAGAGATGTTGCCTGACTCCGAACCTTAGGGATATTTGTTTCTCTAACCAACGATTTTCTGAAAATTCAGTATCTCACGGCAGTGGCATTTTTTTCCTGCTATAGACTCATCAGGGAAGAAATGCAGCATCTCCCCTCTTTCTCTCAGATGAGAGACAACAGCACTATTTTTCTAAAGGACTGACTTCTTGGTGAGGTGGGTGGTGATGCAGGGAGTTGATAACAGTGTTTTATATTTCAGAGCAAGAAGAGAATTTGAATCCCGGCTCCACTACTCTTTGACCTTGTGCAAGTTACTGAATCTTCCTGCGCTTCAGTTTTTTTTTTCCCCCATTTGTCAAATGGAGATAATAATAGTATTTACTTCATAGGACTGTTGTGGGCATTAGATGAGTTAAAACATGGAGAGTGCTTAGAACAAGTTTAACCACAATAAGTGATATGTAGTGTTCTCTCAAAAACATAAAGGTAAGCTCTATCAATTATGCCCACCATATTGTCATAAGGAAGGGTAGGATGAGGCTGTGTACTTCAAGGACTAATAAGGTTAGTCTGACTACAGATGATTCTGAAGAATGGTAAGGGGAGACAGAAAATTATGAGCACTACAGGGGACAAAGACCAGATCACCACGTGTGATACAATAAAATAGATATTTAGTCTTTGTCCCAAATTCCTGGCACAAACCTCCTAAAACCCTTGGGATATCTAAGGTGATAAGAGTCTTTTGAATGCTAATGAGATGATTGCTAGCTGAAGATGAAGTTGGTCACCAGAAAAACCAAGTGTGATTAGGGGATTAGAGTTTTAAGCTCCAGCTCCAAGCTCTGAGGAGGGAAGAGGGGCTGGAGTTGAGTTAATTACCGGTGGCCAAAGGATTTAATCTATCATTCCTGCATAATGAAACCTCCATAAAACCCCCTAAATGACAGGGGTTGGAAAGCTTCTGAGTTGGTGAACACTTAGAGGTCCTGGGAGGCCAGTACACCCAGAGAGCGCGGGTAAACTGCCTACACACCCTTATCTCGTGCCTTGCCCTACGCTTCTCTTCCATTTTTCTATTCCTGAGTTGTGTCCTTCATCATAAAACAGTAAGGGCAAGTAAAGTGTTTTCCTGGGTTCTATGCACTGTTCTAGCAAATTGTAGGACCTGAAGATGGGGTCATGGAGACTTCTAATTTATAGCCAGTTGTTTAGAAATACATTTGGGGGCGCCTGGGTGGCACAGCGGTTAAGCGTCTGCCTTCGGCTCAGGGCGTGATCCCGGTGTTATGGGATCGAGCCCCACATCAGGCTCCTCCGCTATGAGCCTGCTTCTTCCTCTCCCACTCCCCCTGCTTGTGTTCCCTCTCTCGCTGGCTGTCTCTATCTCTGTCAAATAAATAAATAAAATCTTAAAAAAAAAAAGAAATACATTTGACAACCTGGGACTTGCAACTGGTATCTGAAAGGAGGGCAGTCTTGTGCGACAAAGCCCTTAACTTGTAGAGGTCTGTTGTTATTTCAGGTAACTACTATCAAAATGAACTGATTTGTGTAGAAAACAGTGCAGACTACATGCAATCCTGCAGAAAGCTGAGCTGTATGGTATTGGTATAGACGGGGCTCTCAGGCATCATGGCCTTAAAGGCTCCAGAGGTTGAACTTGTTATAGAAAGAGTGGAATGACATCAGAGCTGGAATTTCAAATAATCCATGCAGGCCTGAGCAAAAAACTACACAGGAGCCTGAGAACCTTCCTTACTCTGGATTATGTGAATCCCTAAGATTTTATGTCATTGAAGATAAGAGAAAAGAGCCTTTGAAGTTGAAAAGTGACCAATGTTGGATTTCTCATCAATTTTGTTGAGTGGTGGCTGGATCTGGATTTAATTTGATTTATTTAAAACAAACCAAAGGAATGTGACCTTTTTTGTTCTCAAATCTATCAGTTATATTGATCTTTCCTATTATTTAATCCCACTGCTTTGTAAATACCAGAGACAACTGTGATGCTTGGATAATTTGCCAAGCACTGTGGAGTTTCATCAGGAATTGTGGGAAACAGGAAGCAACCGAGCAGCACTAGAGTATGCCACTAGAAGAGAGCTACTATTTTATACCAAAATTTGCCTTTCTAGTGATATCAAACTTGTAGTAGTGGGATATCTATTGCCTTCTTATCCTCTTTTGATGCCATGAGAGAGAATTCTCATAGAGGGTAAAGACCCTTAGGGAGGAGTGCATTCCCTTCTGAAAGGTATTTCTACCGCTTTAAAGCATTGAACTTGGTTTCTGGCACACACATCCAATATGGTGGCTGCTGGGTGTTAAAACCCAGCATCTGTAACAACTCACTAGGAGACCAAGCTGAAAGACTGCTCAAAGACTACTGCTTTGCCCTACTCCTAGGAACTCACTGAAGGTCTTGGAAGAGGTAGGGAATCTCCATTTTCAGAGTTGGTGGACTTAGATCAAACTGCTTCAGTTATCTGAAATCATGGATGTTTGGTTCTCTTCAGAATAGCATAATGCTTGAAAGGGCAGGGTCTGGGACTGAACTACATGGGTTTAAATCTTGGCTTAGTAATTTACTGTCTGTGAGATCTTGAGCAAGTTGTTTAACTTCTTTGTACCTCACTTTCCCCAACCCCCATATTAAAAAGAGAATAATAATGAACACTTAATTGCTATGAGGATTAAACATACCATGCACTTGTAATTCATAAATACAACGCCCTCGTAATAATGCTGGCGTGTGCTAAGGACTCCAGTGTTGGCTATCATTCTTTTACTAATACTATTATCCTCTACCCTGGAGAATTCTTCATGTAGTATCTGTGGTCATGCATGGGTGCGTACCTGTGGCCTGGGCCATTGGATTTTGTGGTCTCTACATTGGATATCCACTGGAACGTTCCAGCTCGCATTTAAGTTCTGTTCACTGCTAGAGATCAGAGAAGACTGGGGCGCCTGGGTGGCTCAGTCGTTAAGCATCTGCCTTCGGCTCAGGGCATGATCCTGGAGTTCTGGGATCGAGCCCCACATCAGGCTCTTCCGCTGGGAGCCTGCTTCTTTTTCTCCCACTCCTCCTGCTTGTGTTCCCTCTCTCACTGGCTGTCTCTCTCTCTGTCAAATGAATAAATTAAAAAAAAGAAAAGACTAGACATTCTGAGTGGCATGCAGTGTGGACTCCTAGGGTTTATTGTATCAGAAGATAGACAAGATTTCTGGAAGATTGGTGAAGAACCACCTGAGACACAAGCTCACCATGCGGAAGAGTCGCCACGCGCACAGGGTGGCTGAGCAACACTAGTCAGGTTGTTGGAGATGAAGGGAAGGGGGATTCCAAATATATTGGGGAACTTATTCTGTTCTCCCCACTCCTCTTGTTTTTAAATCCTGCAAAAAATTTAGGGGCTTTGAGAAAAAGCACTGTTTCATCGACACCTCTGCTAGATTGTTTGGAATTCTCAAGAAACTCCCCAGTGTAATGATTCTCCTTTCCCCCAGGAACAGAGGGTGCTAATGAATGGTGACCAATTTTGCTAAGGAAAGGAGACCTGGGGAATACCAGTCAGATTCCTAACAGTTGTCCTTGGAGGAATCTGAATGTTTTCACTGTGGGCAGGAACCTTCCATTCCCCCCCCCCTTTTTTTTTGGTAATGAGGAAGAGAGTCTGGGAGGTGAGGACTGAAAGAAAATAGAACAGATTGTGTTCATCCTGGGTGGGCTAAGTCAATTGAACAAACCCCTTGCTCCAAAGCTTGCAGGCCTAATGACTTGTCAGGGAGACTGGCCTGGCTGACCTGCATTCATATTTCAAAATTCTAATCCAAGTGTACCAACTTTCAGTTATGCAAGAGAAATAAGTTCTGCAGACCTACTCTACAACATGGCTCCCATAGCTAACAATATTATAATATAGACTTAAAATCTGCTAAGAGGGTAGATCTTAGGTTACATGATCTTACCATAGGCACCAAAAATTTACAATAATCATCATCATCATAATGGAGGTGGGAGGGAGATTTGGGAGGGAATGACAGAGAGCATCAAGGTTTATGGCCTTGATGGTGGTGATGGTTCCACAGGTGTATACTTATTCCCAAATGTGTCAAGTTGTATATATTAAACATACACAGCTTTCTACGTGTCAAACATACCTTGGCAATGTGGTTTTAAAAATACAGTAAAACAAAAAAACCTTTGGTAGAATATTTTCCTCTGTTCTGTTCCGTGTTTGTTTTTGTTTGTTTGTTTGTTTACGTGGGCATCTTTGCCTCTGACCCACGTCCAGGATGATACAGAATCCTCGGAAGATGGGCCTGCATGCCATTGGTGTTTGGCCTGTGTGTCAAATAGAGTTTTACCTCCCCGGGTGCAGTGATATGCTCTCCTCCCCCTCCACTCAAACTTCTATTCTGTTCCACCCTCTCCTTTTTTACTCTTCCTTCAAAAGAGGCGAGGTTTTGTTCAGAAAGCCGTGTTCAGATAGAGACATTTATCTTACGGCTAATACACTCCACCCTTCCAAAAAGAATGAGGCCAAGGAACAGTTACTCTTAGAAGAATAGGAAGCTGATGGTACGTACCATATCTGCTCCAGGCGTGGGATCTGGCTTCCATTGAACTCTGGCCTGTTTTTGCATTGTGACTGGCCCCGGGAACCAGAAACCAAAAGCTAAGTGAGCACAGATCATTTACAGAAGATTAGCTCACAATACCCCTGGAAATAAAGAGCCCCAATAGGGCTTGGGGTCAGAAAGCATTCACCTTGGTTACCCTCTAGGGCTTTGGGTTTTGTCCCAGGCATATTCCTTGATTGTTCATTTTCTAAAATCCAGTAAAATCTCTTGTTCTGGTGATTTACTGATGAATTTCTCTACAGGCCTCTTCCCTAGGAGCTTTTGAGAATTTCCACATATCAAAGCTGTTGAATTATACATTCCTTAAATAGAATGTTTCAATTTATTATCGAGTGCCTTGACAGTTGCCCTATTTATCTGATATTGCTAATCTGACTTAATCTAGCTGAACCAAAAAAGAAAAAAAAAAAGGCTGTTTGGCGCCACAAAATACAAGGGAACACTCTTCCCTTTCTAACTACAAAGCTTGCTGCTTAATTGTACAAATATTTGTGGGTTTGGCAAAGGTGAGTGCTAATTTGTTGTTTTAGTATGAAGCTGGAAAGGTTAGCAGAGTGCTAAGAAAATAGGACCTAAGAGCACATGATGTGCTAAATTCTTAGGAGAAGCTGGGGTTCTTGCTGTCAGAACTGCAAGTAGAAGCTTGCAGAAAATCTGGAAGGAAACATTTCTCGTGGTTCTCAGGTACACGGCACAGACAACAAGAAAAACAGGCAAGAACCCGTTCTGAGGGTAAAAAGGCATTTTTTCCCCCTGCATATGGATATGCCTTCATCTGCTTGCTCACTGCATTTGATTTTTACTTTAGAAACTGGTTTAGGGATAATAAGTGAGGGAATGATTTAAGGAGTCATAATGCCTCAACCTGGAAATTAGAATACTCAACAATGAGAAATAATCAAATAATTAAAAATTGCAAATGTGCCTTTCTTTATGCATCTCTAAAATAGGTCTAGTGTCCCGTTAGGAAGATGAATTAGTTAATGACCAGGAAGCACTTAGAGACCTCAGGTGGAAGCTTTATTGCTCTATTGGATTTATTTGCCTAAATGTTCTGTGTGCGAAGGCAGTGCTTCTCAAACTTTAATGTGCATGTAGATCCCAGGGGGTTCTCATTAAAATGGGGGTTCTGATTCAGCAGGTTTGGGGTGTGGCTTAAGAGTCTGCATTTCTGACAAGTTGCCAGCGAGTTCAATGCTGCTGGACCACACCTTGAACAGCTAGGGTCTGAAGTCTGTTTTTCAAAATTGGCTGCACATTGCAATGAGCTGGAGAGCTTTTTAAAAACTCCCCAGAGGTGGGGCGCCTAACTGGCCCCATCGATGGAGCGTGCAACTCTTGATCTCAGAGTTGTGAGTTTGAGCCCCATGTTGGGTGTAGAGATTACTTAAAAAAATAAATAAATCATAGGGACGACTGGGTGACTCAGTCGTTAAGCGTCTGCCTTGGGCTCAGGGCATGATCCCAGGGTCCTGGGATTGAGCCCCACATTAGGCTCCCTGCTCTGCTGGAAGCCTGCTTCTTCCTCTCCCACTCCCCCTGCTTGTGTTCCCTCTCTCACTGGCTGTCTCTCTGTCATATAAATAAATAAAATCTTTAAAATAAATAAATAATTAATAAAAAACAAATAAATCTTAAAAAAAAAAAAAAAAAGCAACACTCCCTGAAGGTTCTGATGTAATTAGACTGGGGCCTGGTCCAGATATTGGGATCTGTTAAGCCTGTGCCTCAGAGTCCCCTTCTCCTCCTCACCAAGTCTAATGTGCAGCCATTTTTGAGAATCACACTGGTCCAAGCGGCCAGTATCCAGGCCCATTCCAGAAGGCTGTGGTAGGGGTTAGATGAGATAATGCAGCAAAGTGCTTAGCCTACCCCTGCCACATGGTAGTCCCTCAATAATCCTTGCCCGTTACCGGCAGTTTTCTTCAGCTGTAACAAGAGCCACCACCAAGTCATAGACAGCACCAGTGCACAAAGTATCCGTTGTGGCAGACGTCAAGACCAGCAGCAGGACAGAGGAAACTTTGGCCACTATGAGGGGCAAGTCAATACTACTGTGTGGGCTGAATAAGACAGGAAGAAGTGGGACAGCTGTAAAGTCATGTGTCACAGCCTCTGAAGATTCTTGGCACTTGAGAGGGAACCATAAAAGGGTGGCTCACACTGTGGAAAACAGTATGGCAGTTCCTCAAAAGTTAAAAATAAAACTACCCTGTGATCCAGCCATGATACTTTTGGATATATACCCAAAAGACTTGGAAGCAGGATCTGGAAGAGATCTTTGCCCACCTGTGCTCATAGCACCATTAAACACAGTAGTCAAAAGGTGGAAGCCACTCAAGTGTCCATCAGTGGATGAATGGATAAATAAACTGTGGTATATACACACGATGGAATATTATTTAGCTATAAAAAAGAAAGAAATTCCCACACATGCTACAACATAGATGAAACTTGAGGGCATTATTTTAAGTGAAATAAGCCAGTTACAAAAAGACAAATACTGTATGTTCCACTTATACGAGGTGCCTAGAATGGCTCAATTCATTGGGACAGAAAATAGAACAATGATTGCCAGGGGCTAAGGGGAGGAGGAAGGGGGAAACGTTTGATAAATATCATAAACTAAAAATTTTAGTTTTGCAAGAATAAAAGAGTTCTGGAGATTGGTTGCACAACAGTGTGTATGGACTTAATGTTACTGAGCTAGACCCTTAAAAATGGTTAAGAGGGTAAATTTCATGTTATGTGTATTTTACCAAGATTAAAAAAAAATAGTGATAGGAAAAGAAAAGGTCCTTAGAATGAGTGGAAGAGGAATCAGAGAAATGCTGACTGTTTTTGTAAACGGTCCTTTTCCCTAGACTTCTGGGATCTGAGAAGTCCCAGGTCCATAAGGAGGATGTATGTCAAAGCACCTAGTACAGGCATGCCTCGGAGATATGGTAGGTTCGGTTCCAGACCATTACATAAAGTAAATATTTCACTAAGGTGAGTCCAACAAACCTTTTGGTTTCCCAGTGCATATAATGGTTATGTTTACACTATACCGTAGTCCATAGAGTGTGCAATAACATTATGTCTAAAAAACAATGTACATACCTTAATTAAAAAATACTTTAATGCTATACAATTCTAACCATTGTCTGAGCTTTCAGCGAGTCCTAATCGCTGATCACAGATCACCATAAGAAATCTAACAATAACGACAAGGTTTGAAATGTTATGAGAATTACCAAAATACAACCCAGAGACATGAAGTGCGCAAATGCTCTTGGAAAAATGGCGCCGAGAGATTTATTCCATTTGGGGTTGCCGCAAACCTTCAGTTAGTAAAAAAACGCAGTGTCTGTGAAGTGCGGCAAAGGGAAGCTCAATGGAACACGGTTTACCTGTATTGTATTTGACTATTGAAATGATAACTTTGTAAGTAGAGTAATAACCAAGAGTCTCCTATGTGCCAAACATTGTACAATCTTCTCTATTCATTATTTCCATTTATCCTCATTTTAACTGTATGGATCATGTTGCAGTTCCGGTCCATTTTCCTGATGAGGAAGCTGAGGCTGAGGAAGGGTCAGGCCTTCTGAGAGGGTAAGAACCGGGATTCAAGCCAAAGCTAAAACTATGCTCTTCGCCACCACACCACTCTGCGCATGAATACGTTCTTAGAGAATATTCATTTGTTTTTTCATCCCAAAGGCTCATATTATATATTAGTTAGAATATGAAGCCTATTTAGAATCTGCCACAGAGAAATACTGGTAGTGAAGTTAGTCAAGTATTTGAAAACATTGAATACTTTTCCTCCAAAGAAAAGAAAAAAGGTATTTAGATTGAAACAAGAATGCATTTAGAAGCCCTCTGACCTCATAAAAATCTGTATGTTGATGTATTATGCTACTAGCGATATCCTGGATTGAAAAACAAAACAAAACAAAAAGCCAGGCCATGGCACTTCTCGGGTGGACAAATTGACTTCCTGAGTTTTGCCCTCCTATGTAGATTTCTGCAAATTTACAACTAAGTACAAACTTGAGGTTATTTCCTTTCTGGAGAAGGAGAGAGAATCTCAAGCAGGCTCCACGCCCAGCAGGAGCCCAAAGCCAGGCTTGCTCTCACAACCCTGAGATCATGATCTGAGCTGAAATGAAGAGTCCGACGCTTACCTGACTGAGCCACCAGGCGCCCAGAGGTTATTTTTTTTTAATGCTTCATTTTAGGAATAAGAAAAGCCACGTGGAAAATCTTATAGAATGATATGAGGACAAATAAATATATATAAACACACACACACACACACACACACACACATACATAAGGAAACCATTGTAATTCTGAAAAAAAAGGAAAGAAAAATAAGACAAAGTCCCTATCTTTGAAAATAGTCTGAAGAGGTGCAACATGAATTCATGGAATTATTCAAGAGCAAGTCTTCATAAGGGAGTATATTACCTCTGTATTCACCTTTTACCACACTTATTGTTGCTAAGCATTTTGTATATCTTATTTCATCTGACCTTCACGGCCTCTCCACGAGCTAAATGTTCTGGTCCCTAATATACAGCTGAGACGACTGAGGCGCAGAGAGGTTGAATGACTTACCCAAGGTTGCACAGCTAGTCAGTACCAGAGTAAGGCATTAGATCCAGGTCTTTTTGACTCTTAAACCTGTGTGTCCCCAGGAACACTATGCCAGAAAAGAGTTGGGACACACATCACCATGAAGTGAGGCAGAGTTTTAACAAGCAGAGTAAGTGGAGTGATGTCAAGGACATTGGGGTGATTCTCCCATGCTCTCTTCTCTCCTCCCCCCATGTTTCCCTTCTACTTGCATGACATGCTGTATTTCTAGTGATTGTTGGGCTACTGCATCATGTCACATGCTATCCCATCTTAAAATGAGATCTTTATGACAGGGTTCAAAGTATATCTATATTTATTCTATTATATGCAGTAGTTTATCAGGCCATTTAAGCTCCAAAAAGCTCCTGAAATCTGAACCCCAAGGAATGGAACCATAGACGGACAGGTCAAGAGAGAGAAGAACTTTGAAGCCCACTTGGAGGAGGCCTCAGTGAGAAGCTCAGAATCATGAGGCATTGGGTGTCTAAGAAGATGGACAGATTGAGGAACATGTGGCGCCCAAGAGCCACCCTTCTACTTCACCATTTACAGAATGGGTCTTGAGATGATTCTTGAAGGAAATATTCAGGAATAAAAAGAGGGCCACCCAGACATAAACCATGATGGACAAGACCGGGTAGACAGGAAAGGGGCTGGTTTGATTGGAGAAGGGAATCCACATTGGGAGCAGTGAGATTGGGACCTATTGGATGAGATGAGACTCCTGGCCTAGCTAGTGAATCAACAGACAGTAGGACTGGAGTCGGTAGTGAGCCACTGTATGTTTTAGACCAGAAAAGTGATGGGATCAGGACAGCCATGTGAATGGCTTAAAAAGGAGAAGCAAAACAAAAGGTTTCTGTCACAGGCTCAGAAGCTGATGACTTCCATTGGAGTAGCAACCATTGAAATGGAGCAAAGGAGAGAGACAAGGAATATGTCAAAAGGTGAATAGGCAAAATTTGGGAATGAATTTAAGCTTGAGGGACTTAGGAAAAGTCTTTAAACCAATGGGCAAATTAAAAGTTTGGGAGAGGAGATGAGTTCAAATCAAGATTATCATAAATATGGATTCACATTGATAATAATTCAACATAGACTCCCTGATTTTAAAATAAACCATCATTTAAAAAATTCTTTAGGGGCGTCTGGGTGCCTCAGTTGGTTAAATGTCTGCCTTCTGCTCAGGTCATGATCTCGGGGTCTTGGGATCGAGCTCTGTGTTGGGTTCCCCCCTTAGCAGGTAGTCTACTTCTCCCTCTCCCTCTGCCCATCCCCCCTGCTTACATTCTCTCTCTCTCTCAAATAAATAAAATCTTCAAAAAAATTAACAAATAAAAATTCTTTTATATACTGTAAAACTACTGAATTATACTAACATTGGCCAGTGCATAAAGCACTTTATAAATTCCCAAACACTGGTACATATTACCTTACTGAGTTGTAGGAGTTGGGATTGGAATCTATGACTTCTGGCTCCATCTTGATTTCACTCTGACTTCTCCAATGTGTGTGTTGGGCCTCTGTCGCCTGTGATTGGAGAATATAAAATGGCCACATTAATCTGAAAGAGTTTCAGCTATGGGTGAGAAGGGAGTATTTATCTACAAAAATGCCAGCACCTCTTATTGAGACCTCTTTAAGTAACCATAGGTTGGCAGCTATTTTTCCTGCAAGTTGAATTTTCTCGGAATCATAACCACCATGTGATAGAGTGGGCAGCTTTGTTATCTGCTCTGCCCTTTACTATTTCGGTACTCTGTCTTTAAAATGATACAGAGTACTGGTCAATCCCTAACATGAGTAATGAACTTCTCTGGGGACAAAAGGTCCTGCTTAATGTGGCTGGTAAATAACTAAGCTACTATTGGAGTGATAGATCAAATGACCCTGTCTAGGTCAGACACATGGGGATATGCTATTAAGTTTCCTTTTTTTAAATAGCTTTATTGAAGTATAATTTACATACCATAAAATCCATCAGTTGTAAGAATACAACTCATTGATTTGTAATAAATTTATAGTTCTGCAACCATCACCACATTCTAGATATATATATATATATATATATATATATATATATATATATATATATATATATATATTCTTTTTAAGTAATCTCTATGCCCAACCTGAGACTTGAACTCATGACCCCAAGATCAAGAGTCACATGCTCTACCGGCTGAGCCAGCCAGGTGTCCCCACATTATAGGTTTTTAACATTTCTATCGCCCCAAAATGTTTCCTCATGACCATTTCCAATTAGACACTGTGCCCACTCCCAGCCCTAGGCAATCATTGGTCTGCTTTCTGTCTGTTATCAATTGGTCTCTTCTAGACATTTCATATAAATGGAATTATACAAATATGTAGTCTTTTTGCATCTGACTTCTTCCACTTAGCATGTTTTTTGAGGCCCTTCCATGTTGTAGCAAGCATCAATACTTCATTTCTTTTTATTGCTAAATAACATTCCACTGTATATACATATACCATATTTTGTTATCTCTCCACCAGTTTTTGGGCATTTAGGTTGTTTCCAGTTTTTGGTTATTATGAATAATGCTGCTATGAACATTTGCACACATCTTTGTGCAGACATATGTTTTCATTTCTCTTGCATAGATTCCTAGAAGTAGAATTCCTATGAGGTATGGAAAGATTGTTTTTAAGAAACTGCCAAGCTGCTTCTAGAATAGCTGTAACCATTTTAGGTTTCCACCAGCAATGCAGGAAGTTTCCAGTTGCTCCATACACATCCTTCCCAACAGTTGGTCCTTTTAATTAATAAGGCCTTTCTAGGGGGTGTATAGTGGTATCTCATTGTGTTTTTAATTTACGTTTCTCTAATGAGTAATGATTATAAGCATATATTTGTATGCTTATTTGCCATTCAAATTTCTTCTTTGGTGAAATGTCTATCAAATCTTTTACCTGTTTTATAATTGAGTTGTTTGTCTTCTTATTATTAAATTGTCATAATTCTTTATATATTCTGAATAAAGTTCTTTATTAGATATATGGTTTGCAAATATTTTCTCCCAGTCTATAACTTGTCTTTTCATTGTCTTAATGATATCTTCTTTAAAAAAATTTTTTTTAATGATATCTTCTGAAGCATAAAATTTTCCAAATTTGATGAAGTCCAACTTACCAGTTTTTCCTTTTAAGGATCATGCTTTTTTAATAGTAGCTAAGAAGTGTTTGGCCAACCAAGGATCACAAAGATTTTCTATATTTTACTCTAGAAGTTCTGTTGTCTCACTTTTGTACTTAAGTTTACAATCCATTTTCGTGGGAGAAGATTTTAAATTCACTTTTTTGCACGTGTACATTTTTTAAAAATTTTACAACACTTACAGGAATATAGAAGCAAACTTATCTGTATTGGAGTTAAGCAGAATCTGATATCTTGTCCGTATATTCTGGTGGTCAAGCATAAAAGAATCCCTAAAATTTGAGTCCTAGAATGTGTGTCTTTGGTGGGAGAAATGGTTTCTTTGTGTGACTTGGGTATAAGTGCAGAGGAGGAGAGGACAGAGCTGGAATATGCTGCAAGCGTATCGTTTTCCAGGCCAGCAGCTCAGAATGTGCTAGATGCAGTGGCAAGTAGAACTGGCCATCTGGTTTCAGCCTAAAAATGAAAAGTGCCTGTTTAAATCTACCGTCTATATGCACTAGGCATCACCTAGTATACCGGCTTGGTCAACAAATAACAATCAACTATAAATGCCATTTCTTCTCACAAGGCTGTGTTCATTTGATTACAGGGGTGGTGTGGTGGGGAGGAATGGGAGGACCAGGAGATAAACTGGGATAAACTATACTTAAGGGACAAAGTCATTTTGATTCATCAGGGAAATTGAGGATGTTGTGTCAGACCTAGTGGAAGATAGACAATTTCGAGAGCATAGAGATCTTCCAAAATACGTCCCCTTCCCCAGGCATCAGCCACTTTAAACCGTGCTGCAGCCATTGGATTCCCAGGCTCTCTCAACCTAGAGTTTTCATATCCTTCCCAATTACAACAGGAACTTTCATAAACAACCACCACAGGGCTAATAAATAACACTCTAGCAGAAGATAAACAAATAGTGATGATGATGAGAACAAGACAGGGAAGGTCATGTGCTTGGAGGCTGGCTTCGTGCAGATGCAGCAGGAATAGAAAGGTTTGCCCATCCAGGGTGAAAGGGGATGCGGTGACGTCTCTCTGCTTCTCAGAGGGCAGAGCCACATCAGCGCAGAACTAAGAACCAATAGCGTCAATTAATGTGTTAAAATTAATTTCAATTACAAAATAATTACTCAACATATAATCCCTCGAAAAAAACATTATTGCCAATAAGAGTAAAAATGTCCTTTCTACCACCTCCATAACTTCCAGAGCCACCCCTTCCGTCTTTAGAGATAACGGATTTTTTGTTACAATACCTTCCAGAATTTTTCACTGCATTGACAGTCACACACAAGTTCCCATCAAGTGTATGAGTGTTAGTTTTTTTTTACATAGGCCATATGAGTCATTTTGCACCTTGCTTTTCATTCATTAACATTTGTATTACTTATATATTTACATTTACATTACATTATATAATAATTTTTTCTTAGAGATCTTCCCACAGGAGAACACCCCATTCTCCTGCTCTAGATGTGGTACCTTGAAAGGGTTAAGAATCCATCCCTTGTAGCTAGACTACATGGACCCAAATTTCATCTCTGTCCCTGCTAAAGCACCTTGAAAAAATTATTAGCTCTTTCTGTGCTTTAGTTTCTGCATCAGAAATGGGGCTAAGATAGGTCCTATGTCATATTAAAAAGTTAGTACATGAAAGCACTTAGAACAGATTCTGATACTTTGTAAGTTAGCCAAGAAATGTTACCAGTTTCTCTTCATTTTAAAGGCTATGTGCTATGTCTACACTACAGTTGTTTCCCTACTGATGTACACTTAGACTGTCAACAAGTTTTGGTATTATCAATAATGAATAAATGCTTCAGTGACTGCCCCTGAATATGCTTCCTCACGTAGCCATGTGTTTCTGGAGGGTAGACACAAAAAGCACAATTCCATAGATGTAGGGATTACACATGTAAGATGCAGCAGCAATGCCAATTGACTTCCAATTTATATTTCTGCGCATAAATGAGAGTACCCATCTCTCCACATTCTCACCATCAATTACTGTTTTAAATATTCATCCTGTTAAAGAACAAGAAATAATTTTGTTTTAATGTTTTTTTTTAAATGTTATTAAGTTTTCTGGGGGCCTGGGTGGCTCAGCTGGTTGCATGTCTGCCTTTAGTTCAGATCGTGTTCCTGGTGTCCTGGGATCGAGCTCCCTATCCGGCTCCCTGCTCAGGGGGGTGTCTGCTTGTCCCTCCCCCTCTGCTCCTCCCCCCTGCTCCTGCTCTCTCTCTCAAATAAATAAATAATCTTTAAAAAATTTAAAAAATAAATTTTGTTTTAAATTTTAATTCTAGTATGTTTTAATTTGAATTTCTGAAATTATTAAAGGAAAGAAAATATTTTTGCATGTTTCTTGGTCACTGAGGCATCCTCCTAGGGAATTCCCTCCTTGTAGTCTTTGGGCATTTTTATACTGACTTGTTTGATTGGTAAAGCTTCTCTGTCAGTTCTGCATGCTAATACTTGGTTTGCTATGCGCAAATATGTTTCCCCCTGTCTAGGTATTAATTTATTAAAGCCCTCCAAGGGAACGTGAACCCATCCTCGACTACTGCTAGTGGGAGCCCAGGGCACTTAAACCACACAGAAGCCACGCTGGCCACTCTCAGACCACAGCTCTAGTACAGGCTGAAAGATGACGCGGGTGAACCAGGTGCTTGGACGGAGTTCAGAAAAGAATTTGTATGGCAGACGATGTTTCACTTCCACTGGTTCAGACCTGAGTGGTGCTAAGAGTCTCTGAATTTTGTGAATCCGATCACTTTTAGGCCCTGTGCTAGAATAGGGCTCCGGGTGAGGAGGTGGTGACCTTCAAGCCCTTGGGATGAAGTGCAGTGAGCATAACCGATGTCAGAGATGTCAGAGATCAGGAATGAGAATAAACTGCCGTGCGGTTCTTCTGGGACCTTGATACTCCGAGCAGCAGCAGCGTCCTCACCAGGCGCTGGCTAGAAATGCAGAATCTCGGCCCCTCCTCCAGGCCTGTGGATTCAGTCTGCATTTTAGTAAGAGGCCCAGGTGATGCATGTGCACGTTGCAGTTGGAGAAATGCGGCTCCAAGCCTGTTTCAAAGGGTCACGACTGTCTGCTTGGTGGATAGAGTTTCATTTACCATCTGGTAAGAGTTGAATTGTGGCCCCTCAGAATTTGTGTGTTGAAGTCTTAACCGCCACTACACCGGAATGCGACCTTATTTGGAAATAGGATTGTTTCAGATAGAATTAGTTAAGAGGAGGTGGTATGGAGTAAGATGGGTCCCTTATCCAATGTGACTGGAGCCCTTATAAAAGGGGGCATTTGGGGGCGCCTAGGTGGCGCAGTCATTAAGCGTCTGCCTTCAGCTCAGGGTGTGATCCCGGCGTTCTGGGATCGAGCCCCACGTCAGGCTCTTCCGCTGGGAGCCTGCTTCTTCCTCTCCCACTCCCCCTGCTTGTGTTCCCTCTCTCACTGGCGGTCTCTCTGTCAAATAAATAAATAAAATCTTGAAAAAAAAAAGGCGGGGGCATTTGGACCCAGACTCTCACACAGGAGGACAGATGTGAGGGTGAAGGCAGTGACCAGGGGGATGCAGAAAAAGCCAAGGGACACCAGAGATTGCCATCAGAGCCCCAGAATTGAGCAGAGGGGCCGGGAACAGATCCTCCTTCACAGTCCCACCAACACCTTCATCTCAGACTTCTAGCCTCTAGAATGGTCAAACCATAAAATCCTGTTGCTTAAGCCACCCAGTTTGTGATACTTGCAAGGGCAGCCCTAGTAAATGACCATACTATTCCTTAGGTTTCCCATGATGGAGGGCCTGGGCATGCGGTGTCCTAGGAAAGACACCCTCACATCTATCTTCTGGATGATACAAAAATTTAGGGGGAATAAATAGGGCACAAGATGTCACCTCCCTCTCAGGCAGCCAGGGTCCCTCCTGCAAGTTCTTCACTTTTCTTGGGATAAGGTGATGCCTCCAAAGCCTTCAGCAGTTGGCACTCTTGCAGGGCTCACACCAAGGAGCACATTTAGCTTTCCGTGCCTTTAAATAGAAGTGGGAAGCAGTTGGGTACAGAGAAAGGCTGGCTGATGAAACAAACCCCATTACCCCTGCTTATGCGTTTCTATCCAAGTGTTTTAACAAATGGACTATTTAGAGGTAGTTCGCCCTGGTGAAATTAAAAGAAAAAATATATTTGAAAAAGTATCCATTTCTTTATCACTCATTAGTGACTCGGAGCAGTGAAGTCCACAATTCACAGCCTGTTTAAACTAAGTCCGCGGCCCTTATTGAAATCACAGAGCAGAAAAATCGCCATCTTTGGTTCAGTTAGTTACTTCCTGAGATGGACAGTACCTGGGAAACAAGGTACTTTTGACGCTGACTAGCCTTTCTCTTAGGTTTATCTCTATACATTATGAGTATAAACTTTTATTTGCCTTATATATTCTTTTAGGATGATGCCTGATTCTTTTCAGACAAGATTTTTTTTCTAATAATAGTAGCTAATGTTTATTGAGTAAAGATGCTAAGCTCAGAGCTCATACTCGACACATGGATTGTCACACTGAATATTCATTATGACCATTTGAAATGGGTGATGTGGTTCTCTCCATTGCACAGCTAGAGACACGGAGACACAGAGAAGTTGACTCAGTTAACATCACTGGATTCTACTCCCAGAGTTTCTCATTCAGATGCACTTGGGTGGGGTGAATTTGCCTTTGTTATAAATTCTGAGGTGATGATGATGCTGTGTCTTCGGACCATACTTTGAGAATCACTGGAGTAGTAGTTAAAAGTACAGTTTCTGAAGTCACAAGGAGCTAAATTCAGTCCCAGACTGCCATGAACCAGCTGGGGGACCTTGGGCGAGGTTTTAATCTTCTCTGTGCTTCTGTTTTCTTTAGTGTGAAATGGGCTAAACATCGTACCTTATCTCTTACAATTATTGGAAGACATGAACAAGGTAAGGCATATTTTAAAAATTAGCAGAAGACCTGGTACTTGTTCAGTGCTCAACAAATGCTAGCTGCCAGTACTATCACCACCACCATCGACCCACTTCTTATTCCTATACAGATGATTTATTCTCATTCCTCCGTCCTTTGAGCGTTTTGTGTTTCTGTGTGAAACAAAGAATGGATCTTCTACCTCCTACGTCAGAGGTTTGCTGTGAGGATTCAGTGACTTAGTCTAGACAAAGAATTGAGCACCATGCCTCCTACATGGTCAGAATTCACTGTTATTAATTCCTCTTCCTGCTAGTAAACATGCATAGTACGAATGCATTATGTCATTTAATCCTCATGGTCCCCTGCAAGGTGGAAAATGTTAGGACAATCTTATAAACGATGAGACTAAAGCATCAGAGGCTACGTTACTTGCTCAAGACCACTTGGTGATTGAGGGGTGCCTGGGTGGTTCAGTCGTTAAGCGTCTGCCTTTGGCTCAGGGCGTGATCCCAGAGTCCTGGGATCCAGCCCAGCATCGGGCTCCCTGCTCTGCTGGGAGCCTGCTTCTTCCTCTCCCACTCCCCCTGCTTGTGTTCTCTCTCTCGCTGCCTCTCTCTGTGTCAAATAAATAAATAAAATCTTTAAAAAATAAAAAAGACCACGTGGTGATTGAGCTGAGATTTAAACACATCTCTGTGTGACCCTATAAACACTGCCCTTATATACGATGTCACACTCCTGCCCAGCTTTATAACTCACTTCAGAATGGAGTGAGCCCTCCTGGATTAGGGAGTGGGAGTGCCAAGAGAGAGCAAAAGTTTTTGATTTAGAAATGGAGGTTTGGAAACATAGTTTCACTTATTGGTCCATGAAATAAATCAGAGCTTGTTGCTCACTTTTTCAACAATCAAAGTGACTTGCAGCTTGCAAAAATTCACTCAGAAAGAAAACAGAACAGCCACGAGCTAGGCTCATACATATTTTCCGCATCACCAGCTGAAAAGCGTTCATCTTACTCCAGGCTCTACACCTTGTTCCCTTGCTGGGTCATCGTCTATCCACACCGCCAGACAGGGGAGTGTTGAAATAATACTTATAATAATTTGAATCTGTCATATGCAATCTCACAATGTTTGACTCAGATTTCCCTGAAGGAAGAGGTATGTAAGGATAATCTAGGCGCCAGCTTCGAATCCACCTGAGTTAACTATGAGATGAAAATTATTTTTCTTTCTGTAATTACTGAGGTAGTCCCCAAAGATGTTCATTATGTTAAACTGGTACCAAGTGTCAAGGAGCTTTCATAGGTAGCTTTCAAGGTTATAGAGGAGGGAACCCCAGGCTTGACCTAGGACTGGAATGCCTTCCAACTGATGCATGTGGTTAATGTTTGTAGGGACGAGAAGCCTCCAGCGGTAGAAGATCAAATTTCTATTTACCTGGAGGCAAAAAGTAATCATAAACAGGTGCTCCTGAATGTTCAGCCACACGGTCGGACTTCCCAACCAAATACCTTCGCAACTACCTGAGGCCCCAGTGGGGAGAAGGCAATTTTAATTCACTCCTCTGTTATCTCTGGCTCCTTTTAAAAATATAAAATAAAATCTTTTAGGATAACAGAACATGTGTACAGAATGTGGTTGTAGCCAGAAGTTATCCCATAGCTCTGGCCTGTGACCAGTTTGCCTGGGAGGATTTATTTTAAGCTATTCTTATCTGAATTCGTCTGGCTGCGCCAGCATGGGAGCTAATTCTCTGACAATAAGCCTGCTGGGGTGTGTTTGGGTCTCTGTTTGTTTGTTTTGATGTGTACAAAGACTGCAAAATGGATAGCGGCATCACACTCCGCTCTAAATGAGAGGCGCGGGCTGGCACGACGGGGGAGGCTGACGCTAGCGGGAGTCTGGGTAGCGAGCAAACAAGCACTTCAGGGAAAATGCAGGTAGGCCCATTCTCTCCCTGCGGGGAGACCCAGAAGTGCAGGGTCTCTTGAGAGGAACAGGACGACCGGAATTCAAAATACCAGCCTTTCAAGATTCCTGGGAGGAGACTTCCAGAAGTCTCGGTGCAGGCAGGGAAGAGAGCAGAAAACGCCAAGCTCTGAGCTGAGGTTGCTGTAGGGGCCCCCGGATTCAGGGCATGTCATGCCATTCCCACAGCCACATGAGGGGTAGCCTTGCTCACAGCCTTCTGCTGTCGCCCAGTCTCCGTGGTCGATGTTGATGAAACTTCTGCTCTCAGTTTCTTAACCTCTGTTCCAAACACTCCCATTTCTGCCTCACTTCACCTCCGCCACAAACCTTAACATTCTCTCTCAAAATCGTGCCACTGGCAAGATGTCACTCACTAAAATTCTCCCTGGCTCCTGCCACTGGCTGTCCACGGAGCACAAAGCTTTTACCTTTATTTTTCCACTTCATCACCGTGGTTCTGACCTAACCTCTCTCACTCAGCCCAGACTTCTTTGCTCCCTTGTTATTTCCAAACCCCTCTTCTTCTGGAAGCGCTGTGGTCTGCCGAAGCTTAGGAGGTCAAGACTTTGATACTGGGCTGACGGAGTCTACCACCCAGTCGTGCTGTTTGACAGGTGGGCCGTTAGCCTATACCAGCGTATTTGTATTGCTCTTGAATCGACTCTGCCAGTTCCCCACAGTGCTTTGTTCTAAACTTTCTGTCTCTCTCAAACTCCCACTCCAGTCCCTGGCTCTTCATTAGAGAGAAATAACCTGACTACTTAGTCCACCTGGAAGACTGAGAGCATACAATATAAGAATCCTCAGTCTCTCTCCTCCTCACCTCAAAATCACTCTACTCTTAGCTTCCCTTTGCCCTTATTTCAGAGAAAGAGTATTTCCCTTTTCTGCCAAGACTCACTTAACCTTATCCTATGACTGGCTCCTACCTCTGACAATTTCAGCTATTATTTACCTCATCTCCCATTTCTCTGTTAGGTCCAACTCTCTTGCCCATTTCTGTACATGCTCGGATCTGCCATATATTTAAAAAGCAAAATCTTTCCTTGACCCTATCACCACCTTAAATAACCAAATTTCCCCAGCTCTTTTAAATATCTCAACACATACATACTCTTTCTTTATTTTTTTTTCTTTTTCGCATCTGGATTCTATTTCTCTCCCAGCAGCAATGATTTGCTCAAAGATGACCAACGAAAATGGCAAACCCAGCAGCTGCTGCTCACATGGTCTCTGGGATGTCCTCAATCTTATTTCTTCTGTCTTTTTAACTGGTTCCTCTATTTTCTAAACTCTCAGTGTGGCTTTACTCAAGGTTATCCCCTCAGTTCTTCTCCCTTCTCTCTCTATGCTGTCGACAATTATATCTACTTTCTTGGTTCCAGATGCCATCACCATGCACAGATCTCCTCAAATAAGCTGTAAATTCTCTTCCAAGCTCCACCTTACAAATCCAACTTTCAAGTGGATCTCAGATGAATGATACTGGTAACAATAACAGCCACAATATATCCAGCGTCTACTGTGGTCTAGACACAGTAGTACGTTGTTTGTTTACATTCTTATTTCGTTTCCTCCACAACTCTACATGTAGGTAATATTGTACACTCCTTACAGATGAGAATATCAAGACTCCAAGAGATTAAATAACTTGCTCAAAATCATATATTTTATGGTTCAGTCCTGGTACTTGGACCCTCATTCTGGAATAAGTGTTGGAGCCAAAGGTTATAGGAGTAGAACTCTCACTCTGGTTTTGACATTACTTGGGTCTGTGTTTTGAATGCGACACTGAGCCTTACTGGGCCACTGTCATCTCATCTGTAAAATGAGAGCAAAAGATCCCACCAATGTTACCCAACACTGAATTTCCAAATTTTTATAATTCTAAGATTGTGCTATGTATCTTTGGCACCTCAAATTCAACAAGATTAAAACAGTTACCTGATTCATGTGTTCAAATCTATTGTACTCTACTTGGGGTTAATTCGTTCACAATTATGGACCAGTTCCTCTACAAAGATTTCTTCCTTTGCTAGGTGTGGGATTTGCTGTGCTAAGACAATTATTGCAATAGAAATAAAAAAAAAATTCAGTTGTCATTTTTTTATAGGACGCTCACTTCTCTAACTACCTGCAAATAGTGAGTTTGGAACATTTTAAATAAGGTCTTTTTGAAAGTGGTTCATTAGTGCTTTATAAAATGTCATTTATGATGATGGATGTTACCTAGACCTTTTGTGGTAATTATTTTATAATATAAATAAATATTGAATCATATTGTATGCCTGAATTAATAGAATGTTATATGTCAATTATATCTAAATAAAACAACTAAATAAAATGAAATGGCATTTAAAAACAATCTAATGGTTTCAAAAAATTTTACTTCTAAGTCAGTCAGTGAGATATCCTAGAAGATAAAATTATCATTAAAAAGCACATAAAATCATGCAGAACAAATCACTTCATAAACAATTAAGACCTACTAAATCAAGTGTTAGTGATTTTTAATAATGTCTACCTTTTTCTCTTCATAAAAGTAATATAAACTTTTTTTAAAAAGTATAGAAATTAAAGATAAGAAAAAGAAATCATTCATAAATCTACATCCCAAGGACATCAACTATTAATATTTTTGTGTGTAATTGTCCAGTCTTTTTTTCTTTTAGATTTTTTTATTTTATTTATTTGACAGAGATAGAGACAGCCAGCGAGAGAGGGAACACAAGCAGGGGGAGTGGGAGAGGAAGAAGCAGGCTCATAGCGGAAGAGCCTGATGTGGGGCTCAATCCCAGAACGCCGGGATCACGCCCTGAGCCGAAGGCAGACGCTTAACCGCTGTGCCACCCAGGCGCCCCAGTCTTTTTTTTTTCTAAACATGCTTTTTTAAAAAGTGAGATCCTACTCCAAATACTGTTTTTAATTGGATTTTTATTTTTAAAATATTTTGAACATCTTTCTATGATGTCATGTATTTTTTCCTTCAACGTCTTTCTTAAATGGATGCACAAGAATTTGGAGTCAGGACGTACCATAATGTATTTAACCAATCTCCTCACATTGGCTATCTAAGCTATTCCAAATTTAACTCTTCAAAACAATGTTCACTGAAAGCCGTGGAAATAAGCCTTTGCACAAATCCTTGAATATTTGGGATAAATTCCTAAATACAGAATTGAAATGTCAAAGAGTTTGCAAGTTTTGAAAATCTTTGGTATCATTGCTACCAGACTGTTTCCAAAAAGATTACCCCCCCTGCATCGTCCACCACCAGGGTAGGAAATTGCCTGCTTTCCTCCACTTTCACCAGAGCTTCATATTAATAAATGTTTCAATTTTTGCCAAATCCAAAGTTGTTTTAATTTGTATTATATCAAATATTTTGTCCAAGTTTATACCATATTACTTTTTTTTTTCATAGCAAGAGAAACAGTTTAGGAAAAGATAAAAGCAACCCCAAAGAGTCAGCAAAACTGTTACGGATATGAAGTAAAATTTATTTCTTGAAGCAGTGGATATAAAAATAATGTGCCAGGGATTGTACAAAATTGAAGTAAGGAATAGACCAAAACAAATACACAAAACAAAAGAAAAAATTCTGATTAAAACACACACACACACACACACATACAATCTAAGCCAGAAACCAGGAAAGACTATGTTGATCACTGGAGAAATTATTTCTCTTGGGGAAAAATATTTCCTTATGATTCTTTGTGAAACAGAAAGTGGTCACACTACACATGATAATAGTTAATAGAGAGAGGCCTTCAATACAGGAGGCAAGAACTGGCTCACTCGTTCTGCTAGAATAAAGCATTTCCTAAATTGTTACAAGGCTTAGGCAAAGAAACTGTCTGTGTCTCAACAAAACTCTTGGATTCATCATTGGAAAAATAATTCAGCAGCCCAGTTAATAGAATGAGCATCTCATCAATAATTTAGCTCTAAAGAACCAAAAGGTTTATACCTTGATAATCTCAGCCTTCACTAAGAAGGAGACAGAATAATGGGGTTTGAAAGGTTCCTAAGCCTTCTGTTTGAGTCCTAATGCTGTCATTTTCTGTAGCTGTGTGACCTCTATTGGGTGACTTAAATGTCCAGAGCCTCAGTTTCCACTCCAGTGAAATAAGGATGATAATATTACCCTGCTTTCCTCACAGAGTGGTCACAAGTTGAGAAATGTGAAAAAGATCTTTACAAACAGTTGGGATTGAAGACTATAAAGTTAAATGTGGTGGTATATTGAAATCCATAAATTTCACATGACTAACTTAAAAAAATACCCACAGGATTCCCCAGGTCCAAAATGTCAGTCACATTTTAAAATTCCAAAGTCTAGAAGGGCTGTAGGGTCCATTTTTGCAAAATATTTTAATAACTACCAAGATCAAATAACTTAAGTCTTTCTGCTATCTGGAAAGCCTGACTTTCTTAATCTTGCCTTGGCAAACACACGTCACACCTTGAAAAATGTGTTGGCTCAAACCCATCTGACTCTATCCCCAGAGCATACAATGTCCTACTTTCTTCCAGGTGCTTGGCCTAAAACTTCCGGGTCCCTTGGTGTTTGTCACTTTTATCTCCTCCCACTCTATCAAATTAACCAAGAAAAATCCTTTAATGAAAAAATATATAAAGGGGTGCCTGGGTGGCACAGCGGTTGAGCGTCTGCCTTCGGCTCAGGGTGTGATCCCGGCGTTCTGGGATTGAGCCCCACATCAGGCTCCTCCGCTATGAGCCTGCTTCTTCCTCTCCCACTCCCCCTGCTTGTGTTCCCTCTCTCGCTGGCTGTCTCTATCTCTGTCAAATAAATAAATAAAATCTTTAAAAAAAAAAGAAAAATATATAAAGTTTTTAAAAAGTCTAATCAAGGGGTGCCTGGGTGGCTCAGTTGGTTAAGCAACTGCCTTCGGCTCAGGTCATGATCTCAGGACCCTAGAACCCCCTGCATCATTCTCCCTGCTCAGTGGGGAGTCTGCTTCTCCCCCACAGTCTCCCGGCCCCTCCCCTCTTTGAGCGCACGCGCTCTCTCTCTCTCAAATAAATACGTAAAATCTTTAAAAAGAAAGTCTCACCAAAGCTATAAAATTTGCCATGTAATCCCCCAAAACTCAAAGGCAAAAAAAAGTTATAACTTAAATGGCTGAGTAAGTATCTTAAGGTGCTAATTTTTACTCTAAATTTTAATTTAATATAGGACTAGTTTACTATTTCACAAAACACAAAACGAATGTCCATTATGAATTTTCTTCTCTCATATTCAAATGAAATAATTGATGTTAGAATCACACACCTGTTGATTGAAATTGGTTAGCTCTTTCTCATCAGTTATCAGCTTTTCCTGTCAACAACTGGGTCTCCTCCTCACCTTGAGAACCTGAGCAAGTACATACCAGCACACCAGAAGAACTATTTTCAATAACTTCTCAGTTGTTGATATCTCTATAGTGAATGGCTGTGCTGTCAAAAATACTGCCTGTGACTCTTTGGTTTCATGCAAGATGAGAAAGAAGCCCAATTAATTTATTTATCCAGTGTTTATTGTGTGCCAGTTACTCTTACATCCTCATAGGAGTATGGTGTTACTACAAATAGACAGGGTTCTTGCTGTCATGGCCCTTGCATTCCAGTGAAGAAGATTTATTATACACAAGTAAGATCAATGTCTGTATGATGCCACAAAGAGATAGGTGTTGTGATGGTCAAATGTTATGTGTGCTCAGTTGTTCTGTCAAACACTAGCCTAGATGTTGATATGAAGGTTGATATTGTATTTTGTATATTAAATTAAAATATTTAAAGTCAGTTGATTTTAATAAAGGAGATTAAATTTGATAAGGTAGTTGGGATTCATTCAATTAACTGAAGGCTTTTAAGAGCACAAACTGAGGTTACCCTGAGAAAAAGAAATTCCTCCTCAAGACTGTGACAGAAATCCTGTGTAACTTTCCAGTCTGCTGACCTGCTCTACAGATTTCAAACTTGCCAACCCTTACAATTGCATGAACAAATTCCTCAAAACAAATATATACATGTTTATATGTAGAAGGATCCTATTGGTTCTGTTTCTCTGGATAACTCTTAGGGGTGCATGTGCTATTAAGGGAATGAAGCAGGTGGAATGGAGAGATGATGTGGGAATGGGAGGGGGATACAGTTTGGAGAGGCTGTCAAGACAGGGCTCCCTGGGGAAATGACATAGCAATAGAAGTGAGGGAGTGAGCCAGGCAAAGACACAGACAGGACCTTCCAGGTTCAAGGAGTAGTAAGTGCAATGGTGTTGAGATGGAACAAACCTCAGCTGTGTTTGAAGAAGAGCAAGAAAGTAAATCCAGTAAGGACACAGTAAATGGGGAGAGGAGTGATGGGCAATGAGTTGAGGGAAAGGGGCAGAGAAAAAATCATATAGGATCCTGTAGATCGTTAAGTGTGATGAGAAACCATTGGAGGGTTTTGAGCAGGGAGGCAATGTAATCTTACAACATTGTGAAATAATCACCACTCTAGCTACTGGTGAAGAATAGACTCACAGTGGGCAATATTACAGCACAAAGATGTGATGGTGGCTTGGATGAGGGTGGAGGAATGGAGATGTTGAAAACTGTTCAGATTGGAGATATATTTTGAAGGGAGAGCTATAATCACCCTATGCTTTTCTATCTCTTTCATAGGGTATGTGATAAAACAAGTATCAAGGATGATACCCGAGTTTTTAACCTAAGCATCTCAACCAAAATGGCGCCATTAAAAAGATGAGGAAGCCTAGGAGTGGATAAGTTTTGGAGTGCAACGGAAATCAAGAATTTTGTGTGGACATGACTCGTTTGAGAGACCTATTACACATCCAAATAGAGATGTCACGTAGGCGATTGGCTATCCTGGAGACTTGCCCAACTCAAAGTATTTTTTGTGAGTTTAAACCACGCAACTTCATTTTGCTTTCTGGGCATCGGCTATCCATCAGTGATCAGCAAGTTGGTAACTGTAAATTGCTCTCAATAGACTCAACCTAACAGTATGTTTATGTAAAGATGGCTGTTCTTGTTGTTAGCTATTCAAATACTGAAACAAGTAGTGTAGGACAGTGATAAATTCTAATTATAATTACTTTTGCCCGGACCCATGTTTTGGGGGTTTTCACATAGCCTTTGAATATGATAAAAGCTTTTGATAAGTGCAGTGATTAAGGAAACAATACAAGGTAAGAAGGAAAGAGGCAGTATCTGTTACTTTGCTAATCACTGAGAGATGTAGGTAATACATACAGACCCACCTGTAAGCAGGTGGTGCTGAAATCTCTGTGAAGAGATACCAGGCCGAGATTCTAGGGGAATGTGGTCATAACTGACTCAAAAGGAAGTAAATTACCAAGGTGCTATCCAAATGTTAGTTTCAGCCATAAGCTGGAACCAGCTTCCCTTGTCCTCCACAAATGGGAATCGTAAGAAAATTCCCAGGAAAGCAAGCTGCCTACCTAATTGATAGAGCTTTAAGATCTAGAAAAAGTTGAGCTTTACTCTAAAACATCACCATAAAGGGTCCTTTACGTTCTTAGGAAGCAGGCCCTGTATGGAAGCTCTCTGATTCTTTCATGCCTGCTCTGGACAAAGGACCATCATCGGAGCTCGTGGCATGAAATCGGGCCAATTCTATCACACTTTGCAGGAGTCCAGATCCACGCTCACTGCCGACGCCTTTGGAGCCACAGAGTGATAGTCAGCCCGGCTGTTATGGATGCCCAACACATGGCAGACCTGAAAATAAATGTTATGAAAAAGGCCACAGGGCCATAATAGAGTTGTTATTAGAGCCGAGCTGAGTGCTGCAAAATGACTGAACATTCACTATCCAGAGAGGAACAGAAATTTCGGAGACTGTTTGGGGGTGGACGACGGATGGAGCCGGCTGGTTCCAATTTCCATTTCTGTGCCAGCCACGCAGAAGCTGAAAAAGCAGAGTGTGCATTCAAATGCCTTTAAAAACAATCCAAACTATGGGTGAGTCTAGTTGCCAATCAGCAAAAGGATGAAGAAGAAATGATTTGGAATGCTTTTCTGTTGTGTCCTGTCTTTCCTACAAGGAAAGGAGGGCTTCTACTTGGAAATCTGAGCTCCCAGTAAGAGAGGGATCTTGCCTTAGCTGCTCAGACAGAGGGAGACCTAGGATTCATGTGTGCCCAAAACTTTGGGACTCAGATCCTGCAGAAATTATCACTATTCCGTTATTCTCTTCTTTCTTTGTAAGTGTTAATTTTGAAAGGAATACGTGGGTTCAAGTTTTTCTTTAAGATTGATGAGGCTCTGTCAAACGGTGCAAAATGTCTTCAGACAAAATGTCTAGGGGGCTCTTCAGAATGGCTTTTGAACTCAGTGTATTTTGTCCTCGGACTATAGACAGGCTCTTCTGCTCTTAGTGGTAATTCAAGATCCAGTTTTCAAAATCAACTAAAGCCACACTGGTGATCACCACACATTTTGCTGAATGTCTCTCCAAATGTCTAGTTGACTTGCCAGTTTTGAAAAAGTTAATTTGCTGACCCTTCCTCTGGTGTCAGTCTTCATTCTGCCACCTTGACATCGTGCTGACTCCTTCAGGAAGCAGTGTTAAGAAGAGTGAAAATGTGTCAACAGGCAGTGTTGTGGGTGAAGGTACTACTCTGCAGGCATTAAACTTTTATGGATGTGTTTATGTATTATACATGTTCAAGTCAGCAAGTCTGTATTAGAAATAATCTGCAGAAGCAATAAATTAATGCTGTATTATTAATATTTGTTTACATGTTCAACAAATGGCTCCATGTTCGTGGCCAAAATCCCCCTCATTATGAGCTACCAAACACCACGATGCCCTGGTGTCCAACCCTCACCAGGATGAAGCTGTGATGTGCCCTTTCCAGCTCTGAAAAATCTCAATTTACATAAAGATTCTCAGCCTTCTAAATTATCTTTGTTTCTGTGTGGAATTGTAAAGGTTGAGGAGTGAGGGCTTCAAGAAGCCTCTTAAATAATTAACTGGAGTAAACAAAGTAACATCTTGAAGAGTGAGTTTTTGTCCCTCCCCTTGGGGGAAAGATAGCAAATTTCTTAAGATAATAGATGAGATAGAAAGGGGCAGGCATTCTTAAAGAGTAGAAGAAGAGGGTTGAAGGAACAGTGCAGGTTTTGGGTTAGCTGCTTCTGGCGCCAGACACGATTTCCTATCTTCTTTACCAACCAGGCAACAACAGCTAAGAAGTGAAGATTTAAAAAAAAATACATGGCAGGCTTGCTGTAGAAGATAAAGACACACCATTGATGACGTAAGGGCACATGAGCCTGCGTGTGTGTGTGGGGGGGGTGTGTGTGAGTTACCTGCGTGCATGTGAGCGCGCGTGTTTGTGTGCATAGGAGAAAATGGGGTAATCCTTCTCAAAAGTGTGTAATGAGAGAACAAAGAATCTAAGACATAAGGGATTTCCTGAGGTATCAAGCTGTTCTGCCTACCAGCTGATGAAGAAACTACACATGATTTTCATGAAAGACGAAATTTAATCATAAAAAGTAAAAATGGGAACATTTTCTGATGCCGTTAATAATTTAGTGAAAATACATATGTGCGGCTGAATTTTATTTTCCAACGGCTGAAGGGGAAATGTGGACTTCCAGAACAGGTTCATTTTTGCAGTCGGAAGTACAGCTGAAAGAGGCAGCCCCAGACAAAGCCTAGAGCCCAAGGTTTTCTCCATTCCTTTCCGGTGTGCCTAAAACACTGTTGGAAATTTTGGCTTTGCAAGACAACCTCGAATTCATTTAAGCATTCAAGATGCGTGGTGTATGCAGATTCACTGTGGCATGTGTAGGTCCTCGTCATGGCTAAATTTCTCTGCAAAGCGGCTTCAAATTAACTGCCACCAACTGCCCTCCCTTATTTCCTGTTGATCCGAAGTTCAGACCTTAATTAACGATACACTTCCCTATACATATATATCATTTACGTCTTCATTTCCCTTTAGAAACATATCTTCCCATCCCAAACACTGCCGTGTTCAAAATTCTGCTCAAAACTCCTCTCTGCTACAACCTCCACCCAGTTTCTCTTCTTTTGTGGTATTATCCCTTCAGCATTCATTCATTCACAAAACATTTTTGAGTGCTTACTGTATACAAGACCAACAAATTTTAAAAAGGATGGAGGCATGGAGAAGAATAAGTTGCATTCTCCACTCTCAAGGAGCATATGGTCTAACTGGACAGAAGGACCATATATTGTGGCAAGGGCAATGATCAAAGGAGTCCATCTAAAGGGATGCCAGTGGGAAAGCTAACAGGGAAGTTTCCTGAAAGACATAGTGTCTGTAATGAATCTTAGAAGATGAGTAGAAGTTAGCCAGCCTGGGCATCTAAGACAGGGAGGTTAGTGCGGAGACTGAAAACAGTAGGACGGGAACTACAGTTATCACTGTAGCTTCTTTTGCTCAAGTGTTTGTGAGTCTGTCTTTTCTCCCCCTTCAGACTGACTTGCCCTTGGGACCATAGGCAGACTATGGACATCTGAGGGAGGAATTAAATGAGATAATGTATATATCACAAAGTAGTAGGAGATGGCTTCTAGAATTCTTCTTATCATTACAGTCGTGCCCCCTAATCTATGGGTCTGCTTTCTGTGGTTCCATTTACCCACAGTCAACTGTGGGCTGGAAACAGACACCCCTCCTTCTGACGTCACAACGCCTGCGACATTCCCTCCCATCATCTCATCACGCAGGCATTTTATCATCTCACAGCATCACAATAAAGGTGAGCGCAGTACAGGAAGATATTTTGAGAGATAGAGAGAGAGACCACATTCACCTAACTTCTGTTACAATATATTGTTTAGTTGTTTTACTTTATTATTAGTTACTGTTGTTAATCCCTTACTGTGTTTGATTTATAAATCAAACTTTAGCATGGGTAGGTACATAAAGGGAAAAAAAACATAGTATATCTAGGGTTTGGTACTATCTGTGGTTTCAGGCATCCAGTGGGAGTCTCAGAACATATCCAACCTCCCCCCACCCCAAGGGGTGCTACTGTATTTAAACCTGGTTTACCGTTTATCTTCCTAAAGTACCATTAAAGTGCTCTTTAAACCAATATTCAAATCTTGTGGCTTGCTACTTTACTCCTCTCATCCTCTGGTGGCAGGCAGGACAGGAGGTGGCTACTGAAGCTAGAAGGAAGACTCAGTGAAAAAGGGAGAGAGGGCCTGGAATGAAACCAGAGTCCCCAGACTTGCAGCCAGGAGCAGCCCTCTGTAATGTCACCAGGGTGAGGGCAGTAACTTCCAGGGGAGCAATGGGCTGTAGAAAAGTGCAGCAGCTGGCTTCATTACTCCCTCCCCAGCAGAGCACCTCTAATATATCAGCCAGGAGGGAAGTATATGTTGGGCAGGAGGAGGGAAGTTGGGGGTGTTCTTCGGCAACCGGTTTGGAACTCGATAGGGCTTTGCAGTCTCCTATGGATCCTTATCTACTGATTTAGGAACTCTGAATAAAATCTTTTACTTCTGTTCTAAGCGTTACCACCAGTAAATATAGGTTTTGTATTCTGGTTTAAATGTGAGGCCAAAAGACACATGATATGATTTTTTAAGTAATATGTTCTTGCAGTCTTTATTTCCTTTTAAGCAAATGGATCGTCACCAAAATCGCAACATTAAAATGGGTGGTAAAATATATGCATATCATTTTTAATATAAATCTCTGCCTCTTGATCAGTTTCCACGTTGCCTGCACATTTATATCAGATCTCAGAAGCCCACTGAAAATTAGCAAGAGAAAAAGTGTGAAAAGACAGAAATAGTATCCAATCCTTGCAGAATCTCTCGTTTAGTAGAGTGGGGAAGCTGAGGGGAAGAAATAATAGTACTACTTTTTTTCTGTGTGGCCCCATGACTTTTTCAGATTATTTTCCACCTTTCATTGAGTTGTGACCTCCCAGCTGTTTCTGACAGATGGAAAAACAGAGACAGGTAGCAGCCAATCAAGTGACACCCAAGCCACACTTCCTAGAGCATCTGCATCGAGGCTCAGTCCTTGCTGTGTTCTGCCAAATCCCCTGCTTTCTTCACAATGAACGCAAGTTTCTGATCGCACCTCAAAATAGCCAGCACATTCCTCACACTGGCTTTCTGACCAACGTAAAGAGCCCAGAAAAGCTCTGGGTGGAAGTCATGGATTCCAGCACCCACTGGGACCAAGGGGGTGGGAAGAGGGAAGGGAAGTCAGGTGAAGACACCATGAAAAGCTGGGAACCCAAGAGAGGGCATGCCTTGCTGAAAGGGTTGTGCTGGAGCGGGCGTGCAGGGGCCCAGAGCTGGCAGTACACCTACATCTCCTCCTAAATCCCCTTGTTGTGTCCTCACCTTGGTAGCCGGAAAGCAACCATTTATACCACAGAGAGGGCAAACCCTACCCATCAGGGCTTCCGCCCCTCCCCCCACCCCCACTCCCAGAGAGCTGGTTATTAAACATTTACCCGCACACTACCGCCTAAGACCATTCAAATTCCATTTTTATCAATGGTGTAAGAGTGAAACAGAGCTCATGTGCTCCTGTATCCAGCTCTGAATTTAGATCTAGGCCTTCAGCTGTCATCAACTGGGGGCCGAATTTGTTATGTCCCTCCTTCCTTTTCTCTCTTCCTTCTTTCCCTTCGCTTCGCTCTCTGACTTCTGAAGGAAAAGACCAATAAGGTGGCCCTACAAAATGATTACAAAGGAAAGGAGGTAGAGGAAAGAGGACAACTTGCCGACAGGTGTTTGAATGACTCTAGGCTCAGTTACCTTCTTTCCGCTGCAACTCTTCAGCCCACCTCTATTGTTAACACCTGTGAAATTGTTCAATAAAACAATCCCACAAGCCCTGTTCTGTCTCTCAGATGTGTAGTCGGTTACATTTCTTGTCAATGAGGTAGCAAGCACATAATTCATTTAGAAGGCCATGTGAAGTGTTCGTGAGTAACAGATCCAGATTTAGTTCGAACATTCCTGATGGGGTCTCGGCGTGCTTACCAGGTTTATGGATCTGTTTCATGGGAACACACTTTACGAAGTCGCATTTGTGAGTTGTTTATTCAGTGACTATAGGTATCCATTATATTTTTGTCAGTTCTGTAGACATGAATGAAAGGGAGGAAAATTATCGCTGGAAAAAGCTATTTCAGATTTCTGCAAGTTGAAGTACTGTGTTAAAAAAAGAAAATGAAATAACATGTCCAGCACTAGACACTTTGTTGGATAAAATAAAGTAATCGTAAGTATCACTGTTTTTTTTTCTATTCACACTTCAATTTTTAGCAAACGTTGGAAAAACTTAATAAGTAAAACCCGTGAACTATTCAAAAACAGGTTCTTAAACTGGGGTTCACAGACCTTACCAGGTTCATGAATAGATTTCAGGCTGTCTGTGAACTTGAATGTGAAGACAATCACATTACTTTCTCTCACCTCCAATTGGAATTGAGCATATTCTCCAGTTACATATATAGGGCAATAACCTATAGTAATATTAGCAGTACCTGTCTCTTCATACCCCCCCAAATCACAGATATTTCCCTATCAAATTACAGTTGTTGCAGATATCTGAAAACATTGTTTATATTCATCACTTCTTCAAAATTACAGTAATCATTAAATCTGATAGATTTTGTCTTTTAAAAGCACATATTGTAACATCACACATATGACTTTAATATATTTTGATAAGTATAATTCCATGTAATTGGCTTCCTTTGTAATCTCTATGCATTTTATTTTATGCATTTAAAAATATTAACCTGAGAAGGGGTCTGTAGTCTTTACCAGATTCCCGAAGGGATGGGAAACCAGTCACCAAAAACCTTAAGAACTCCGGTTCTAAAATTGGCCCCAAGTTTCTTTTATTCACTCATTTGACACAACCAGCATTTGGGTACCTTCAATATCCCCTGTAATGCTCTAAGCACTAGGGATATAAGAACAAACAAGACAGAATTCCAACTTTCAAGAACCTTATATTCTAGAGAGGCAAATTCATTTGTTTTTCCAAGTACAGTAATTTCTTTTAAAGTTTTCTTTTTTTTTTTTTAAAGATTTTATTTTTTTATGTGACAGAGAGACAGCCAATGAGAGAGGGAACACAGCAGGGGAGCCCGATGTGGGACTTGATCCCGGAACGCCGGGATCACGCCCTGAGCCGAAGGCAGACTCTTAACGACAGCGCTACCCAGGCGCCCCCCAAGTACAGTAATTTCTTAATCATTCAGTCCCAAACGCAACTATAGAAATTCACAATTAGCATAGATCCTTGCTACTCAAAGTCTGGTGCATGAAACAGCAAGTTTGACATCAGCTAGGAACCTGTCAGAAGTGCAGAATTTCAGGGCCCATCCCAGAGTCTGCATTTTAACATCCCAGGGAACTGGAGAGCTTGAGATGTGCTGGCTTAGCTTTTAGACCCCTTTACTACCACCCTTACTAGTCGCTTCTTCCCATTTGCCCTTAACATCTAGAACAGTGATAAAGTCCCAAAGCATTGGGAGGCCACTGAGAAAGTCTAGAGCAAACTGATTTTTCCAAAGCTCATGAAAGAAAGGGTGGCTCTTGAGAATTCTATTTCTAGCAGCACAGAAGAGTAAAAATTCAAGCTGGGAAAAAAAAAAAAGTCACGATTGAAAATCTTCTCACATTTTCTCACGCTTAATTTGGTCATTCCTTTGTATGAAATAAAACAGGCTCATCTTGTTTAGTGTTACCTCAATGGAGTGAAATTGGCTACACCGTTCTTTCACTCAAAGCACTATTCATAGATTTCTATTCTCAACCATGTTATTTATACTCTGCCTAAAAGTAGGTTTCACAGTTATTTAGAATCATGCAGCACCAACAGAGAACTTCTTTAATTTTGATCTGAAGAGTGAAATACATTTGAATTTCCTAATATAATATTTGGGGAGAACCCCAAAGTGTGAAGATTGGGAGGAGAACAATAGTATGTAAGAGAAGATATTAGAGCCCAGTGATTGCTTAAGAACTTGATTGAGTTCTATGTATGGTGGAAGCCTCTGAAATTTTTGCAAATTATAGTAATGTGGTTTGATAACAAAATCCCATCATGGTCTGGGAGCAGTGTTCTCTACTCACTGCAGTCTCTGATCCTGTCTTTATCTAAAATTCCGGCTTTTTCATCACACATTTTTGGCATTAATTTTTAATTTTCATAGGAGTGTATGAAAATATTTTAAAATCTTGATTACGAGTTTTGGGGCATTCCCTTAAATAGTGCATTCAAGGTCCTAGTCCCAACCTTGCTGGACATAAAAGGTCAGAGGTGAGGAAATAATTACAACTGGGATAAATTTTACAAATAACAAAAGTGTTCACTCTTCCTGAGCAATTGTCTTATTTTTCAATGTTATAGATGGTGTTAAAATTACTTTTTAAAGCAATTATAATATTTTTGTCATAGTGCATTCATACACCACTCATAACTATCATTGAGGTCTGTTGTTTTCAGCACATTTTATAGTCAAAAAGCTTTCTTTTAATTAGTAGGTAAACTGAGGCTTGGATCATTAACTCATAAATTTGTGGTTGTTCCAAACTGCTCCTGAATAAAATGTTTACCAAAAGATAACCCCACGGTAATGTAAGAAACAGTTTTATGTTTGAACATTGTGCGAAATGCTATTGTCATCAAAGTTAATCACCAAGAAAGCTAGGGCTAATAAATGGCTTAGATGAATTGGGAAATTTGATCTTTACTTGGATTTCAGTTAATGAAATTATACGGTATCAAAGACAGCACCTCGCTAGGGCGATTTAATGTTAACAACTTTCGTAATAGTCTCAAAGGGCATTGTTAAGAGGAACTCTCCAAATTGCCTGATGAAAAATTGCATTGTACCAGTATTTTTGCAAACAAAATGTAACATCGAATAGAAAGGGGTACATGATAAGAAAAATAAAAAACAAAGTTAAGCCCTATCATCCCATAAAGCCACAAATAATCCCTAACATCTCCAGTGGCACATAGCTGAATAAAAGGAGTCTTATGCTATACCAGTAATTCTTTAGAAGACAGGAGATAAGTAAATAAGACACTGTGACCAAACCCTCCCCTTGCTGTTGTGTTCAGCTTTGTTCGGTTTTAAGAAGCAGAGCCCAATTCAAATTGGTTCAAGAGAAGAGAGGTTTATTTTAAGGATGAATAGGAAGTAATAGGGAGACAGGATATAATGGAAATGTGGCTGGTTCTAATTGGGATCCTCGATAAGTGCAAAATACACTGCGGATTTCAAAAAGTCAGTGATAAAAAAAGAATGGAATATTTCAGTTTTATAGTGATGAAACGTTGATATGATAATATTTTGGATATATTGGCTTAAAGAAGATATACTATTCAAAATAATTTCACCTATTTCTTCTACCTTTTCATAACATGGCCACGAGAAAATATAAAATTTTACAGGTGGCTCACATTTGTGGCTCATGTTCTATGTCTGTTGGATAGCACAGCACACACAGCTCTAGAGATGTCGGTGTTAGGATTTAAGTTGAGGGGATTCCCATTGTACAAAACAGGAAGGCAGCAGGGACTGCGAATGGGGCAGTTCCCTTTGTACGTATGTATGATGTATGTACGCATGTATGCAGGTATGTATTTGGAGAGAGAGAAAGAGCATAAGCCAGGGATGGGGGTGGGGAAGGATAAGCAGACTCCCCACTGAGCACAGAGTGCAGTAACAGGGCTGATCTCCAGACCACAACCTGAGCGGAAATCAAGAGCCCCACGCTCAACCTACTGCCCTGGGGCAGTTCCCTCTTGAAAGGAGGATGGGCTTGTGGGATAAAGCTTTCTGAGGACCCACTACAGAGCAAGAGAAACCAACAAGGAAAGAGACCCTCTAGCTACCTACCACCAGTCTGGTGGAGGAGGCATCTACTTCCTCCTTCCGTTTCGTTTCCTCCTTGTCTTCTTACTCCACCTACCCCTCCCCTCCCTCCTCCTTCCTTCCTTCTTCCTTCCCTGTCTTTTTTTTTTTTTAAAGAAAAAGTCTTGATTATCTTGAATAGGTCCAACAGAAAAGCAAGTGATGATTAACCACTTACTATATAATACTTGCAGAAAATCTGCAAGTGAAACAAATAAAATTTTAAATTCAGCATTTAGGAAGATAAAAGCTGAAGAGGAATTCCTAATTGTCTCCTAGGGATGGCAATATCTTGCTTGCTCTGGATAGCCTGTTGCCCATGCTTTACTGAATTGTTCCTGCTCGCGGGCTCCCCGGTGTTAGAGGTGATTCTTAAAGGTTTGTGGAGACCATCGTTTATGTGTATGTCAAACAGATTGCATTTGTAACATTTAATGCCCACAATAACAATAATAAAACATGCTGGCGTGTGTTCTCTGTGTAAACACTTTCTTCTGAAGATAGAGCCAGTGAAATGTTTTAGGAACTTTGACATTTATGGCTGTATTTATAATCTTTTCTGGATCATTTCCTCACAGAGTCACATGTTTGTATATTTTAAATTCTCTGGAGAAATAAAAATGTTTAAACATAATATAATGATATGATATGCATTTTATGAGCCCTTGCTCACCATCTAGGCATGAGAAAAGAAGAATTGAATGGTGAATCCTGAGAAGGGTTTCTATATGAGTCCTAAGTTTTCTAGAAATGTGCTATAATGCCAAGGTGATTAGAAAGAGAAAGGGGAAGTATATATTCAAATCTGACAGAGGCTTTTTATTTGCTTGAAGCTAGACTACCCCCAAAGTGGGAAACCAGACATTTACCCAGTGGGGAATATGCAATGTGGAGAATTCTCTGGCAAAGATGCATTTTCTGTAATTTCTAAGAAGGTGAAGGACACCAAGGAATTTTATTACCACTCTATATTCATATATCATATAAATTTACCTACTGTTTAATTTTTGAAATTTCCTGGCCTATAGCACAGCAGCCCAAGATTTATCCTTTACGTCAACAGAAAAGGGTAATACTGTGATTATTCCAACAAATCCCTTATTAATAAACAAATCCTTTATTAATAAATGAATCCTTTATTTTTAGCTAAAGCAATGAAGCTCACTTTCACTAAACACTTAATTTGGTATATAGCAAGTACCTCACATGTGTTAATTTATTAAACAGTCAGAACAAGTCTAAACAGTAAGTGATGGTATTCAAACCAGGGGATCTGACACCTAAAGCTGTTTCTACTCCAGTATGCTGTCCTTCCTGCGTGAGAGTACAGAGATTTTCAAACATATCTTCACATTTTTTGCCATTCCTCCTAAGGAAAGGTGATCTGTAAGTATTCTTGAATACGTAATCAATAAGTGCTACCCTTGAATCTAAGCTCAGGGAGTGGCAGACAAATAGAGTCTGGCAGCAGCGACTCTGTTGGCTTGAGATGTTGGGCCACAGAAGAAGGCTTTTCAGCATCCATCTTGTTCATTTGAGACACTCATCTTTGGAGCCCCAAACGGTTGTGTAAGACGCGTAAGGTGCCACGTTGTGAGAAAGTTCAGACTAGTTTTAGAGTGATTTCTTACACAACTATAACCGAAGATTTTAAGTTCGGCTGAGGGTTAAGGGTTCAATTAATACGAAGACTTATCTCAATATTATTATTTTTGAAAGACCGATTCTTATCCATGCTCCTTTATTTTTCATTTTTATACACAAGCAAGAGTTATGGCTAATACATGTCAAACTTCATTCTGTAGACTTTTAAATGTATTGACACATGAAATCTTCATCATCGTCCTGTGAGGTAGGTATTGTCGTTACCTGAATTTTACATATAAAATAACCTAGGCACGGAGAGGCTAAACGTTTGCCCAAGGTCAGTCAGCTATTAAATGGAAAATCCAGGCTTGACCTTCTGGTTCCAGAGTCTGTGTTTTTAACTTTTACTACCATGAATAAATCTTCATACTAAAAAGATTACATTTTTAAAAAAGATTAATAAGAAATAAGCATTTCCCTTCTCTGGTGATTTTAAAGTGCAGTCACAATTTCTTCACCATTCTTCCCACTGAGAGGTGGTCTACATCCCCTCCCCTGGATTTGTGTGGGCTTGTGAAGTTTTCAATCAATAGACTACAGTGCAAGGGAGGCTGTGTGCCTGACAAGGTTAGGTCATAATAGGTCGCACACCTTCTACTTTTTTCATTGGAATATTTGCTCTTGGAACTCTAAGCCGCCATAATACCTCCAGGTACCCTGAAGTCACCATGCCACTGGGAAGCCCTAGCCACATGGAGAAGTCACCAGTGGCTGCTCTAGCTGACGTCCCAGCTGAACAGGCTTTGAGCCACCCTAACCCAGGCACAAATATGTGAGTAAGAAGTCTCCAGAGGACCCCACCCCAGTCTTTTGAAATATCCTCAGACCTCTGAGTCTGCCCAGCTAAGGCTTCAGCTATCTTAGAGCAGACACAGCCTATCTCTGCTGTTCTCTCTCTAAATTCACGATCCACAGAACGAGAGAAAATAATAAAATGGTGGTTTTTTTGTGCCCCTGAATTTGAGCGGTTTGTTACATGGAAAAGGATAACTGAGATCCTCTCCTTCACCAACAACTTCTGTACTCTATATCTACAAATCCACACTAGAAATACTTTGCTGCTCCATTTTCAAGTCCCTTTTCTATACTTTTAAACATATGTACATATTCAATTTTTAACATTAACAGGGCTATTGTATTTAAATTGTTCATACATTTGCTTTTTTCATACTCATTGGCTCAAGAGATTTTTAACTGAGAACCTTCTACTTGCCAAGCATTGTTGAAGGCGATAAGGATACAAGACAAACAAAATAAAGTCCTCGAGTTCATGGAACTTATGTTTATGTAATAATGTCTTGCTTTATATGTCCATATATACAGGTCAATATAATTCCTTTCCTCTGCCCGCATACATTACATGGTACTAGAGAGATTCGTATTGTCAGAGACATATGCTGTTTCCAATGTTTGGCTATTATGAACAATATATTTTCTTTCAATGTAAAGACCAAAAAATGTAACTGGGGGGGACTGCATGCTTAATTCTGATATTGCCAACCCGTCTTCACCAATTTGTACCCCTACCAGCAACACAGGAGAGTGCCTCTTACCTAACCCTCACCAATACTTGAGTCAGTGTTCTGGGAGCAAAACTCTCTCTCTCTCTTTTTAAGATTTCATTTATATATTTGATTTCATTTATATATTTGCACGAGTGGGGAGGAGGGGCGTGAGGGAGAGGAAGAAGCTGAGGAGGGAGCCCAATATGGGACTCAATCCCAGGACCCTGGGATCATGACCTGAGCCAAAGGCAGACGCTTTAACAATTGAGCCACCCAGGCGCCCAAAACTCTTTCATTTTAATTCACGTGTCCCCAATTAATAATGAGGTTAAACATCTTTAGGGGCTAATTAGAATTCTTTTTCAGTAAATTTTTATTCATATCCTTTGCCCATTTTAAAAATTGGTTGTTTCTCTTCCTTTACTATTTAAAGGTGCTCCTATTTTTGTCGGGTTATGAATCCTCTATTAAATATGGTGCAAAAGCAGTTCGAGTCTAAGCCTGCTTTAAAGCTTCATATTGTTTTTTGTCATACAGACAATTTTGATTTTGATGTGGGCAAATCTGTCCATCTGTTACTTCATGTCTTTTGGATTTTATATCTTACTTATGAAGGCCTCCATGCCAAAGTTATAAAAATATTATCTTTGTCTCTATATTTTTAAATGTTTAAAAAACTTCCCAGTTTTTAAATGTATATGGACTTCCCTCTTAGTGAATGGGGTGGGGTAGGCATCTAGATTTCCTTTTTGAACTACTGACTGATTGGGATCCTGAGTAATATTGCATTTTTTTAGTTACTAGAGTTTATAGTTTGTTTTCACAAACCACAGGGCAAGTTGCTCCTCATTGTCCCCTTTAGAAAAAAAAAAATCTTGACTTTTATTTTTAATTCCAAAGTTTGGAAGTGTTTTGTTGAGTTTCTTTCAAAAAAATTCATATGGGATTTTTTATTAAGATTTAATTGAATTTATAGATAAATTATAGAGAAGTGATATTTTTACAATCCAGGAACATGGTTTCCTCTTCATTTATTCAATTTTCCATGAAGTTCTATAATATTTTTTCATCTAGTTCTTGGCATATTTCTCTCAGTTTTACTACTAAGACTTTAATTGTTTTGTTACAATTGTGATTGGGACGATTATTAAAGTTTTATTTGGTTATTGCTGGAACAGGAAAAAGGCACCAATGACTGTATGTTGATCTTGGAATCAATCTTTTATCAGTTGTCACTTGAACCTCTTCCAGTTCCTGAGCATAAGATGGTATCATCTGTGGATAATGACTGTTTTTGTCTCTTTGCTTTCCCAAATTCGTAGTTTTTTAAAAAAAATTTTTCTCTTTATTGATTCATTAACTAAGACTTCCAGTAAGGTTTTGACAAGTCAAGGTAAGCACACTTAACTTACTCCTGAATCTAGTCTTTCATTACCAAGTATAACACTTGCTGTGTGTTTCTGGTAAGAAAAAAAAAAAAACTTTAGTAAGATAAAAGGGCTCATTTTATCTCAGAGTTGGATGAAAAGTGTATATTAAATTTTATAAAAAATTGGGGGGCATCTATTAAGATATTATGTGATTTTCTCCTTTAATCTGTTCGCGTAGCAAAATAAAAAATTACTTAATGTTCGTTCATTCATTCAAAATGTATTTATTGAACACCTATTATATGCCACGAACTATGATAAATATAAACAAGAACAACACAGACAAGTTTTTTGCCCTGAAACTGATCAATCTTTGCGTTCTTTGAATAAACCTTATTCGTTCTAGATGCGTTACTCTTTTAATATGCTGCTAGACTTGATTTGATATTGTTCTGCTTAGGATTTTTGCATCTACATTCATGAGTGGAACTAGATTATGTTGCTCTGAGCCCCATTCAAAACTGACAGCTTTACAAGTTCTCAGTAAACAAACTGGAGCAAAGTAGTGTTTCTCTCCGTTTATTCAAGTCTTCTTTTAAATCTGTAATAAATTTTGTAGTTTTCTTCCTGTGAGTCTTAAACATTTCGTATTAAATATATTCCTAGGTAATTTATTCATTTTATTATGAGTGGGATGTTTAAATGAAACCTTCAAGTTAATTATTGCTTGTATACATAAAACCAATTGATTTTTGTATATTTGGTTTGTGACTGGTCGCTTAGACAAAATCTCTTATTAAGGATATTCATTTTTCAACTGCTTCTTTCTTGTTTTTGATACTTCTGGATAGACAATCATAACATCAGTAAATGATATTTTTCCTCTTTCTCTTCAATAACTTAACTTTTTTTTTCTCTGATCTTATCTTGTGGGTTAGCTATTGCAGAACAGTGTTGAATAATATTTATGATAAAAAACATCTTTGTATTTTTTCTTCTTTTAAAGTGAATGTTCCTAGAGGTTATTATTAGATATCATGTACTGAGATGAATAATCTGTACCAACTTGAAAAAGAAGACTTCGTTCCTATTCCAGTCCTAGTTATCAAGTGCTTTTACTAAAAATGGATGTTGTATTTTTTTCAAATTACTTTTTGATACTTGGAGATAATCACTTCATTTTTCTTCTATGACATATCAATGTAAAAAATTATATTAATGAATTTATAATATTGAATTGTCTTTGTATTCTTGAAACAAAACCTACTAGGGGGTTCTTTTCATTATTCCATGAACAGCTGGATAAATTTAATATTGCATTTTAGATTTTGGCATCTAAACCTAAATATTTATAAGATTGTTGTGTTTTCTCTTTTGTGTTAGTTGGAAAGCTTTTAATGATAGAGTTTTGTATTTGAATTGGAATTTTTTCCAACATATTTTAATATCCTTGAAGAGTTAACAAAGTGAGAAAATGATTAGTTCTTTAAATTTTGAAATAATTTTCTTTAAATCCTCTAACAGGTAAATGTTTACATTTGTTTTCAATTCCTTCTTAAGAATGTTTCCTGCCTCTTTTGCAGTTAATATTCATATTTGATATGACTGGGAATGATTCATTTTATCAAGATTTTCAAATGTTTTTGTATCTAAGATGACACCTCCTTTCTTATCCCTAATTTTTCTTCATCTCTTGTTTTTTACTTGATTAGAACAAATAAAGGTTTGTATATTTTATGCTTTTTGTTCTATTTATTGCTTCTTTTTTTCCAAAGAAACACTCTAAGATTTATTTATCTATTCTACTCCCTTTTGTTCACTTAATTTTAATTTCTGGCTCCATCTGTAATGAATTCTTCTTTTTTTCTTTAGGCTTGTTTTGTTTTGCTCTTAGCTTCTCAAGTTAATGGCTTAATTCACTTGTTTCTTTTATTATTTAAAAATAATAGAAGTATATTTTGTGAATTCACCCAATTATGGCTTTTGTTAAACATTTATTTATTTATTTGAGAGAGAGAGTGTGTGTGTGAGCAGGGGGAGGGGCAGAGGGAGAGAGAGAATCTCAAATTGACTCCCTGCTGAGCATTGAGCCCAATGCAGGGTTCAATCTCACAACCCTGAGATCATGACCTGAGCTGAAACCAAGAGTCAGAAACTCAATCAACTGAGCCACCCAGGCGCGCCAGTGAACGTGCCCAATTATGGTTTTGACTAAATACCATAGGTTTGAATATGTAGCATTTTTATAATTGTAATTTTCCAAGTATTTTGTAATTATACTTTTAAAAAAATATGTTTTAGTGTTTTTTTTTCAAATTTTTATTTGAATTCTAGTTAATTAACGTATAGTGTAATAGTGGTTTCAGAAGTAGAATTTAGTGACTCATCACTTACAAATAACACCCAGTGCTCAACATAGCAAGTGCCCTCCTTAATACCCATCACCCATTTTGCCAATCCCCTGGCCACTTCCCCTTCATCAACCCTCAGTTTTTTTTTTTATAGTTAAGAATCTCTTATGGTTTACCCCAATGTTTATAGCAGCAATGTCCACAATAGCCAAACTATGGAAAGAGTCCAGATGTCCACTGACAGATGAATGGATAAAGAAGATGTGTGTATATATGCAATGGAATACTACTCCGCTGTCAAAAAACGAAATCTTTCCATTTGCAATGATGTGGATGGAACTAGAGGGTGTTATGCCGAGCAAATAAGTCAATCAGAGAAGGACAATTATCATATTATTTCACTCATATGTGGAATTTAAGAAGCAAAGCAGAGGATCATAGTGGAAGGGAAGGAAAAATAAAATAAGATGAAATCAGAGAGGAGGACAAACCATAAAATACTCTTAACTATAAGAAACAAACTGAGGGTTCCTGGAGGGGTAGGGGTGGGGGGATGAGGTAATTGGGTGAGGAGCATTAAGGAGGGCACGTTATGGAATGAACTCTGTGTGTTATATACATCTGATGAATCATTGAACTCTACCTCTGAAACTAATAATGCACTACATGTTAATTAATTGAATTTAAATAAAATAAAATCTTAAAAAACATTAAAAAAAGAATCTCTTATGGTTTGTTTCCCTCTCTCTCTTTTTCCCCTTCCCCTATGTTCATGTGTTTTGTTTCTTAAATTCCACATATAAATGAAATCATACGGTATTTGTCTTTCTCTGACTGACTTGTTTCACTTAGTATTACACTCTAGCTCCATGCACAACATTGTGAATGGCAAGATTTCATTCTTTCTGGTGTCTCATGTAATTACACTTTTAATCTCCTATTTGATCCAGAGTTACACAGAAGAATATTGTTTTGTTTTGCCACCATCTAAAGCTTGAGAAATCTTTTTAAAAAGTATTGTTGTTCAACCATTAATTTTGTTGCATTTTGATCAAAGAATATGGTCTATATAGGTCTGCTTTTTAGAAAATTCTGATGCTTTCTTTTTGTGATCCAGTATAAATGAAATTTTAAGTGTTTCTCAAATGTTCAACAAAGAGAATATATCATCAGTTTGAGGTTATTAAGTTTCCTTGTGTATTTTCAAGTCAACTCAATTAACTATATTATCAGATCCTTTATTTCCTTGTTTATTGCCTGCTTTAACTCTGGAGAACAGAACAAAGCTTCATTTTCTTACTATGCATCCATTTCAGTCAATTTCTCTTTCTAGTTCTAGCTAGTTCTAGTGTTTGCTTTATGCTTGTTACATACTCTGTTATTTGGCCCATGAAAGTTGAATCCTGATATGTTTCCATCTGGGATCTTCTTACCACCATCAAGAAAAGATTACATACGAGACATTTACATTTTTTCCTTGAAAACCGATTTCATCTTCTTTGATTGTAATTTGAATCATCTGGTGGGGAATAGTTCATATTAGTTTAATACAATCTTATACTTTGAGTTTTCTCAAATTGCTCTTTCTGAGGTATCTTTGGTAGGCAACTATTAATGATTATGAGCTAATCCTTGCCATTTACTATGCTAAAGTTGTCTTTGCCACAAATTACATGTCTGCTTATTCAAATCAACACATTTTATTCTGTTTCAGTTCCTTTGCTATTACTTTTGATATTTATCTTTGACTCTCTCATACATGTTTTCTTTCCCTTTTTCTCTCTTCAAATGTAAGAGCACACATCCTACTTTTAATTTTGCTAAAGATTAAAAATAAACAGCTCTGTTTCTCTGTCCATGTCAAGGGGAATAAATTAGTGTCTACCACTTTCCCCTTATGCACAATAGAGAGGCTAGCATTTTTTTTCTCTTCCACTGCCTGCAAATTTAGACCCAACTTCTTATTTGCTACGTGATATTACAGTAGTCCTTCCTCATCCATAGTTTCACTGTCTGTGGTTTCAGTTACCTGTGGTCAACTATGGTCTGGAAGGAGACGATCATCTTTCTGATGAATTGTCAGAAGCTCAGTAGTAACCTAACACTATGTCACAATGCCTATATCATTCCCCTCACTTCATCTCATCATGTAGCATTTTATCATCTGACATTATCACAAGAAGAAGAAGGTAAGTATAATAAAAGAAGATATTTTGAGAGAGAGAGACCATATTCACATAACTTTCATTATAGTATATTGTAATAACTGTTCTATTTTTTATTATTGTTAATCTCCTACTGTGCCCAATATAAATTAAATTTATGATGGGTGTGTATGTATAGGAAAAAACATATAGGTTTTGGTAGTGTCTGTGGTTTCAGACATTCAGGCATCTTGGAATATATCGCCTATGGATAAGGAGGGACTACTGTATGTACATGCTATAACTTCCTTTTCAGGATTATTGATGAAGTTTGCAATCTCTGTTGTAGTTACAGTGTATTTGCACCAATTTATACTTTATTCCTCACTAAAATATTTCAGTACTTACTGCCAGCCCTTTTAATAAAGTACATCTTCCTTTTTAAAAAAAAATATTTATTTTATTTTAGATTGGAAGAGAGAAAGAGAGAGACAGAAAGAGACAGAGAGAGAGAGTGGGTGTAAGCCAAGGAAGGGACAGAGGGAGAAAGGATCCCAAGTAGACTCTCTGCTGAGCATGGAGTCCGACAGAGAGCTCAATCCCAGGACCCTGAGATCGTGTTGTGAGTGGAAATCAAGAGTCAGAAGCTCAACCGACTGAGCCTCCAGGCTCTCCAAAGTACATCTTCCTTGTACATGAGGGTTTTAAAACTGAGTTCTTTCATGGTTGTCTGGAAATCTTTGCTTTTTTTCCCATGAAGAGAACCTGATTGATTTAGTTTTTGATATTTGGTATCAGAGAATGATTTTTTTTTCCTTCAAATGTGAATGATAACCATCTAGATTTAGCATTCTTAGATCTTAGCCTTCTCCCTGAATGGGGCCTCCAGAGATGTTGCTTCATTAACTTCTGGTCCTGATTTGTTTTCCCTTATGGTTAACTTGTTTAGTATTTGTTGGTTTTATTTTGTTTTTTTCCCCTATCTACCAGGATTTTCTTTTGAAAAATTAGAATTCCAAATTTCCATAGGAACTGGTCTCTTTATATAAATTTTGTCTATTACTCATCAAGTCCATTTGATCTGAACATTTACTTCTCAAATTCAGGAAGTTATTTTCTATAGGCTCTGGAATCATTGCTATTTTTTCTATCTGTTTGGGCGCCTTCTCTGCAGATACTAGTTTTCCTCATGTTGGATTTCAGTAGAATTTATCATCTCCTTTCTCAATATTTTTTTTTAAAGATTTTATTTATTTATTTATTTGACAGAGATAGAGACAGCCAGCGAGAGAGGGAACACAAGCAGGGGGAGTGGGAGAGGAAGAAGCAGGCTCACAGCAGAGGAGCCTGACGTGGGGCTCGATCCCATAACGCCGGGATCACGCCCTGAGCCGAAGGCAGACGCTTAACCGCTGTGCCACCCAGGCGACCCTCAATATTTTTTATCTCATACTTACTTTCTTTTAATTCTGGAAGAGTGCTTCAAATCTGTACCCTATACTACTGATTAATTATAAGCATTGTCAATTAAGTACTTTATTGCTTCTAACGTATTTTCAATTTTCTTATTTCATATTCAGTTTTACAACATTTTCTCTTCTTTCATCTTGCTCTCCTTAAATTCTAGTTTCTCAACCAGTTTTCTACATACCTCAATATGTTTTTTGCTCTCATTTTTCATCTCCTGCTTCATGGGGTCCTTGAATGTTATTTAGATCACAAAGCATATGCTGTTTAAAATTTATTCCCATTTCCTGTAGTAAATCTTTTTCAAAAGCATGCTCTTCCTCTGCCTCTTGAGTGCTATATTTTCATTTCTTAAAGTTACAGAATTTTTCATATGCCTCATAATGAGGTTTTATTTTGCCTGTTTATTCATCCTTGAATGATGACTATTTTATCTGGCCTCTTATTTCTCTGCAAAACAGAGTGAATAGATTTCTCTAGGATCCCATTATACTTCACTTGGTTTTTGTTCTAATCTTCTTAGATCTTATGGTGTACTGCATTTACCCATCCGGTGATTAAACATACTGACGAAGGATTTATCCTGACTTTACGTGAGGTGAGGTCATAGCTTTCTCTGTGTATGGCAAAGCCATTGTGCCAGGGATCTGATCTGGAATGGCCTGGCCTCATTCTTTTTGCTATCAAAAAAACAGACTGAAAAAGACCCTGTCACTCTTAGGGAGAATCCCCCACTTCATAATTCAACTTCTAGCCGCATGGTGCAGCCACAAGTGCCCAGCCTCAAGCCGTGACTGCCCTCAGGTTCTGTAGGACCTGAAGGGGGAAATTGCCTGCCAGCCCCACAACCTGTTGTATCCTCCCACCACAGACCTATATTTCAAGGTGTTATTAAAATGCATTCAGGATCTCCTTCACTTTTTTCTTCTCAAGGCCACATCACTTTCTCAAGAAATGAGGAGTACAGTGTCTCTCAGAAATAGGATTCCATTCGCAAAAACTTACCTGACATTTCTGCATGCAAAATGTACTCTTCTCTAGCTTCCAAGGTTCCCCAGTTCTTCTATTCCCTTTGACACTTTCATTGACATTTGGAAGACATTCGTGCCTGAGATGCTGTCTTTACCTAGAAGTGAGGCGGGAACATCTAAATATGCAGAGCGTGTCTCGGAGGCTGCAGCAGTCTCTCTGTTGGGGCTTAGCTTTAGAGTGCCAATGTACATCTATTATCCACAGGGTCAGCAGTAACTGATGGACTCCCATGTGGCTCTCAGAAATCATTTCCTGCCAATACCAGCCAGTCTTCTGGGTTACTGCTAAATTCTAGTGATTCTTTTTCCTGTTTCCAAGTTGGCCTGGTCCACACATCTATCTGAATTTCTACCTTGGCTCTTACTTTTTTTTTTTTTTAGCCCAATTATATATGCATCCCTATGAGGTACCAGACTCTTTACATGCATTTTTTCATTCAATCTTCATAAAATGGTATAATATTGATACTATTATAACCCCCAATTTACACATGAAGTAATTAAAGCCTAGAAAGGATTTAAATAATTTGAGGTTACTCAGCTAGCAAATATTAGAATCAGTACCCACTGGTCTGTTACCCTCCAAAGCCCATGTTTTTTAACCAGTATTTCAAGTCTCCCCTGGCTAGAGATTTTTTTTTTTTCCAAAACAGAAATTACAGATTTCCCACCTCACTCATGAATGTTGGCAGCTATTATGGATTCTCTGTCACCATGTCATACCTTCTCCCCTAGGACCAGTGGTCTATTAGATGAATAAATATTCATAACAAACTTATTTTTCCTTTCCACCTCAGAATAAAAGACATCTTTCTCTCAGGATAAAACACCTACTTCCCTGTGTGTTTGAGATTCCATTCCCTTCCTTCTCCTTCCATTTTCTCCCTCTTGACTTACTCTGTCATCTCAGCATACAAGCATGTTCAAGTCTGGCCCATCTTTACTCAATTATCACATTGACCTCTAACCCACTACTCTTTATTTTTCTTTCCCTTTACTGTCACATTGTCCCTTCCACTGTCACGGAACTAGTTTGCACTAGCTTTTTCTATTTTCTTTTTGTTCCTTAATTTACCCAATTTGCACTCAACAACTTCACTAAAATACCCATGCCAAGATGACCCATTGTCTCCCACTTGGGAGATCGTATAAGCACTCTTTGCTCTTCCATTCTCATTTTCTGCTGCTTTATAGTGGCAACTTTGCTTCCTTTATAAAATTTTCTTCTCTCTTGTTTCCATGACTCCATTCTCCTCTGCCCTCCCCCTGCCTCCTTGACCTTTATTTTTCCAACTACTTTCCATTTTTCTCTTTTTCCTTCTACATAAATGGAAGGGCAAAATGTCCCAGCATTCTGTTCAGAGGGCTCTCTTTTTCCTTTTCTTCTTCTTCTTAAAATTATTTATTTATCTATCTATCTATCTATCTATCTATCTATCTTTTTAAAGATTTTATTTATTGAGAGAAAGAGAGAGAGCGTACATGAGCGGGGAGAGAGAGGGAGGGAGACATAAAGAGAGAATATCAAGCAGACTCCATGCTGAGTACAGAACCTGAGGTGGGGCTCAATCTCATGATCCTGAGATGATGACCTGAGCTGAAACCAAGAGTCAGAAACTAAACCAACTGAGCCACCCAAGCATTCCTCTTCTTCTTCTTTTTTTTTTTTTTAAATCATAAAACGATCTCATTCATGCCCAAAGCTTCAACTAACACTGAATCCTGAATGCTTCCAAATCTATGTCCAGAGCCTGGCCCTTCTCTTATGCTCTAAAACCATACTTCTGGCTGAGAGAGAATAGCTAGATGGAAATCTTCCTCAGGCATTTCAATGATTTTATTTCTCCTCCATCCTCTTGTATTTCTGATAGGAGGTACTAGTAATGCCATCCACAAAACCCTCCCCCTCTCCTCCAAGCCTTGCAGTTAGCCACACACCAAGTTCTGCATTTTCTACTATTTTGTCATTTTTTGAGTTAATAACTTTCTTCCATCCTTGTTTAGTTCAGGCCCTCATCCTTCTTACTTAAATTAGTTGCATGACCCCTACTGGCGTTTCTACCTTGTCCATAATTTTAAAAGAGTGGTTACACTGTAATGTAAATATGATCACATCACTCCCTTCTTAGAACCCTATCATCTTCAGAATAAAATTGCTGTTCCTTAAATTCATATTGAGCTTCCTGAAATGTCCAGAATGCCCACACTTTATCTCTTACCCTGACTTAACAGCCATTATTCTTGGAATTTAATCTCCCTCCTTTGCAATCTTGCCTTTTGGGGAAATCCCCAGTCATCCCTCAAGCATCAACCCAGACACTACATTCATTTTGAATTTTGTCCGTGCTTTTGAGAAACATTTAATACATCATTTTTCTATGCTCCCCTAGAACCTGGTGCATACATTCCTATGCCAGGATTGAGCATATGGCTTAAAGTAGATTTGTTCACTTCTCAGTCTCCCATCCAAGAGAGTAAGCTCTTTGAAGACTAGGAAACAGTTTTAATGACCCACCTGACTCTCTAGGGTCCATCATCGCAGATGGGCCACATATCCTAGCTATCCTGTGTCGTCATGCAGATCTTGACCCATGTCCTAACTTCTTCCTTTGCCCAGTTGCACCGTAATAACTCATGATGCTCTTGCCTGTGTCCCAGTAATATCACAGCCAACTATTGGAAGAAGAGAAAAGAAAGCCTGTTATCATGTAAGACTAAACCACTAGCCCATAAAAGGGATGACTTCTTATTTCTTAAAACTTTAGACATTCATATTAAGCATCAGACAGAATATAAGGAGAATATATGATATCATTGGAAACCAAAGTACTGTAATAGAAGCACTTTCTAGGACATAAATCATTGATTTTCCAATTTGCTTCTATCCATAAGTAGGAGTGTGGGCCAAACACAACCCATAAAGGAATGTTGTTCGAACATGTTTAAAAAGTAAGTTTACCTCATGCCAATGAGGTATTGACATTTGATTGAATCTGGAGACTTCAGTGAGGAACTTGCTGTGGGTCTGAGTTTTCATCAAATTCTAATTCTGTGATGGAGAGCTGTCTCCATTTTCAAGGCATTTGTCCTTGTTGTTGTGTATTTGTCTTTCTGTTTATATCCACTCTATTTGTATTAGCCTCCTTGGTTACCATTTATCTCTCTGGCTTCTGGATTTCAATATTTAATCATTTCCACGATAAACATTTGTTCACATTTTTAACATCTCTGAAATTGGAATGTGTCATACAATTACCAACATCTGACAGCCATTGGTTGGCTGGAACCATTCACGACTTTGTTGCCCTTGTCTGTGCAAATTTGGTTATTACTCCTGGTTGCCTGACTGAGTAACTTCAGCTCCTTGACCCAGAGAGGAATATTTGTAGTAGCCCCCACAACAGTGATCACAGGGCAGGGTTGTCTCTACTGTGTACCTACCCAGAGTAACTGAGCTCTCTATTTCTTTTACCTCTTGTCAGGAAGCTTCTCTGCCAGGGACTAGAATGTCTACCAGTTCAGAGTAGATGTGAGCTGAAGAAAATGAGGACTGTCCTGCTCACCATTATCTCAGTGTAAAGACAGATATCATTCCATGCAAGAGGGACAGCTACCTCAGAGGTCCTCCTCTGTACCACAGAGACCCGGAGCAAACACTTCTGTGTTTCACTAATACAATGTCAGTGTTAGCCTCCCCACATTCCAGTGTTACCAGATGTGTATTTGGAGGAAAAAGAATGTTACCTCACAGGGACCTCCAAACAAACCACTTGGTGGTTTCTATTCTACTCTGCCAGCTTCTGCCCATTACTCTCAGCTCTACCATAGGTGTATCTGTCAATGTTCATTCAGGAAGGTAGATGTCTTGCAGCATATTTAAACAGAAGGGATTTAATATAAGCAATTGGTTACACAGGTGTTGCAGATTAAAAGAACAAAAAGAAGGCCTAAAAATAATTGTAACTATTGGAAGAGGATACTACTCCTAGGGTTGAGGAAACCAAAGAGGGAACATAGAAAAATAATAGATTATATATTAGATTTGTGCTCACAGAACCTAGGAGTTGAGAGGAAAGGCCCTATGTTGCTAGTGTTCAGGTAGGGGGATGCCACATGACTGGTATTATCAGGTCTCTGAGGAAGGTGAGGTGCAGCTGGTGTTCTTATTACAAAGGAGGGCAGCCATAGGGCTGGTGATGGAATCTACAAGGCAGTCCCACAGGCTGGGCCTACAAGTGTTTTAAAAAGCGGGAGACCAGAGAAGTAGCTGCTCTGCTGCTGGAGCAATGTGCCAGGAGCTGGAAACAGGAAGTCCTTCCCCCATCCTCCCAATCTCCTGTCAGGGCAGCCCATTAACAGAACAAACCCAGTAGAAATTGAACTAGTAAGGGAAGCTGGGAAATGTGGTTCACAGACTCCTAGTAGAATATAGAGGAAAGGTGAGCTTGTGGCTCAGAGACAACAGAGAAATAGAAAACACCGTGGGCCACTGTGTTCTCTGCAGCAGATGACTTTTCGGAATTAGGGATGCTTTTCCCCCTAGATGTGATGCTTCTACCAGTGAAAAGACCTCAAGGAGGGTGATATGAAGAAGACCACCTTTCCCTATGCTACCCCTTCCTGATCATCTCCATTGCACTATAAACACAAGACAATATGTGCAGAACACACTCTACAGATGGGTTGAGAATTAAATCATAAGGAAAAGACTTAAATTAGGACGCATAATGTGGCAATTGTTAATCTAAGATAGGGTTTTTCATCCTTGGCACTATTAACATTTGGAGCTGGATAATCCTTCATCGTAAGGGACTGTCCCAAGCATTGTAGGTATGCTTAGCAATAGCCCTAGTCTCTACCCACTAAATGCCAGCAGCACCATGCCCCAGGTTGTGACCAAAAAAGAAAAAAAAAAAAAAAGGTCTCCAAACACCGCTAAGCGGTCCTTAAGGGCAAAATCACCCCTGGCTAAGAACCACTGGTCTAAGGGTAAATAACTAAAGCTTAAACTCCTCATGGGATTTCCTGAAGGTAGTCCTTAATTCCTAGATTTGCTTCCTCTCAGAGAAGGAGAGAGAGAGAGAGGGAGATGAGCCTTTTTATTGTCTTCCTTTTGCAACTATTTACCCCCTTTCTGGAACACTTGAAATCTTTTCCACAGAGCTTGGTTATATCATAGGCAGGTGGACTGTACTCTTCTCCTCATAAGAAAGAGGGGAAGCTATTATAACCCACAAATTATACTTCCCAAAGTATGAATTATTTGATCTAAGATAACCCCCTTCATGATCTCTTCATCCATGTGTAGTGACAATGCTTATTCATCTTCTGTAATATTGAGGAGGGTAATCCCCCTCACCTTACACACATACCACCTAAAATAAAACTGTAATTTCTCAGAAACAGTGCAGTCCACACCTAAATTACAAAAGAGGAAAAATTCTCCTATATACAATGTAATCTTCCTCTTGTCTGAGCAGAAATAATGCTTCGCTTTGTGGTGTGGTACATCAACTGGTTTGCCTTTATTCATTCTCTGACTTCCAGACCATGGCTACAGGCTTGCTGGTGCGTAAGGGTCTTTACAAGCAACAAAGCTACTTTAGCTATGTACAAACACCAAAATGACATCTTTCCTGCACGGTGTAAAAACCATATTTTTAGGTAGGATAGGTACTGTAACCCTAAGTGGAAACTCTTAAGAATAAATACATATTTTCATTTTATCCAGAATTGGAAACTAGGGTGGGAGGATGAAAGATTGTTTTTCCTGTTATACTGTTGCTAGATTAATGAACTCTCTTGCAGGGTTGTATCCCAGGTGTTTATATGAACATTCTAGAACCCAGTTTGTGGTGATACTCATGGATAACTAGAAAGGACAAAGGCTTGTTTAGAAGCATCACGGGTTTGGTTCATCACTACCACGATCTGGGTGAGATTACAAATATTAGGGAAAGAATTCTCAGTCAAATATCCAATAAACACTGAAAGCTGACCTCCTTTCCATTTTGGAAATAAAACTCCTGTGTTTCACTTATAACTTGAATACTCCATTGTATTTTAACCGGCATGTGTCTAATGTTGTAATGCCTTTTCAGGCTCGGAGAAAGAACTAGTTAGTATTATAAAGGTACGGTAGGAAGGTTGCTAGATTTGGAATTAGAAGACTTGAGTTGTAGATGATCCTTTGCCATTTGCCCACTGCCTCTCATTTAATCTTTCTGGCCTCAGTTTTCTTCATTCATAATAAGAAGAGAATAAATGAGATGATCTCTAAGTTGACTTCCCACTTCTCTAATTCTGTGAACCAAGGATCATCTTCCGTAAAACATGGAAAAGATAAAAACTGCTTCCCCTGCAGCATCATTATTCAAAGGGAAGTCTACTCATTGTGGAGAAACCACATAAATCTTTGTCGGAGGCTTTGATGCAAGAGTTACCCAAATCTACTTTCATTTCAGACAATACATTAACATGAATAGCCAGATAGTAAACAGAACCTGGACAATTCTCTCCTCTTTAGGCTCATTCATTCATGAAGAGATTTACACAGTACAATATTTTCCTCACATAAGCTGTTTTTGTTGTGGTAGTAAAAATAAGAGATGATGAGATGAAGCCGTAATCTAACACTTTAGTGGAATACACTTCCCTCCAAATCACTGAGAAATCTTTATTACAAAGTATTCTCTTCTGGTATGAATAAAAACTGATCAATATGTAAACACTGAGATTTCGTTCCATAAATTGTGGATTTTGCAGAAATAATTGGTATATGCCTAAGTAGTATTTGTTACTCAAGCTCATAATTACTCCATTTATTTCCCCATTCTCTCTTCATCAGTTTGATCATTTTTTTTCTCTTTTGAGGCCCCAAAATACAGAAAGAGTTACAGCGAGTTTGTGAAAACAGCTTTACATGAGGGAATGATTATATTTTTAATCATCAACAAAGAACTAAACAAAGACTTGAGGGGTAGGAGAGCCACCACACATCACTAATTTAGTATCTATCTATTTGCCAATCAATTATTTCCTAAAATTGAGAGGGGTCTTTATTTTAAAGTGTTGTCATCTCCTTGACACTTCCTTCAACATGGAAAACTCTCCATCTTCATACCTATTCAAAATATACTACAAAGTTAATTATAATCAAACAATTCTGTACCCAGTGATCAAATTTTGGAGACCCAGAGCATTCATAAGTTTTCTGTCCTTTGGATATGTAATTATACTTAAACTGAAACTAATTTTAAGTAGTTCCCAAAACAATAGAAGGTCCCAAAACAATAGAAATCATATTCCAAGCCAAAGTGTGAGACATCCATGTAAGATCCATGCAAAGGAAGTGTTTGATGCCCAATTTTGCAATTCTTAGCTGACCACCCACTTTTATCTCATGAGAAGAGTGGAGAAGATAAGGAAACAAAGATTCAATGAAAAAATATTATTTTGGAAAGAGCTCTTGGCGTGCTATGAATCCCACTCTATCCTCCAAATGGAAGCCATGAGGGGCAGGAAATGGGTTTTAGGGGAAACCACTGAAAGAGCTCAATATGTATCCTTCTGAGCCTGGATGTCACAGTGGCTCTGTGTCTTCCTCACTCCTAAAAAATCTAATATATGAAAGGCTGGTGAATGGTAGAATGAATAAAGTTGGGTATGGTGGAATCAGCCTGCATGTCCAGGTTTTGTCACTTACAATTTGCGAGTTTTCTATGAACCAGAAATGGGCTCTTTTGCAAAGACAGAGAGCTGAAGTGGGAGTCATGTTAGATACCGTCCAAGAAGAGTCTGCCAAAGGGACAAAAAGATTTTAGCAGGAAGAAGTTGAAAGTATACCATGGGATGCCAAGAAGCCTGAGCGGTAGTGAGGGATCAGCTGGGAGGATGCATTTACTTATGTCAAAGGAAACTGTGGGTGGGAGTTCCCTAGTGATGAGGCACCTTTGTATGGGTGACCTCAAGTCATAGAGCCTGAGACAAGGGTTTGCATACAGATAGCCTAGTTTGGAAAGCAAATGAAAACAAGAGTGGGGAGTGGGTGAGAAAGAACAATAAAGGAGGAAAGCCTCTAGAAGTATATACTTGAGCTTGACTGCGAGCAACTGGGACGCAAGCCTACCATGACCTCCTGGGGTAGAATGTACCTCAGAATCGTCCACAGAAAAAAGAGCATTTATCCATAGGCATAAACTCCCTCAGACTTGCATGTGAGTTTCAGGTGGGTTTCCAGAGGTGTCGTACACAGCAGCATCAGAAAATCTTTGCACAGAAAGCAAGAAATGCATTTTCTGCCAGAGGTGAGAAGGTACCAGGTTACCCCTGCACTTTGTGCTTGCCCTAGCGATGACTGAAACACAAGGCACTTGAGTCAAGATGTGAGGTAAGGCATAAGAGGCGTCTGATACATAGGGCATCTCCAAAGAATCTGAAAAAACATCCATCAAAGAAGAGTTCAGCCTTAAATTCTACAAACTCAAAGAAACGGTAGAAACTAGATTATCACGACAGTGTTTATCAAGGTTGAAATTCCTGCTGCTTTCCTCTTGGCCCTCAACTCTCCCTACAATCCTGGTTTTTAAAATTAGTGTTATTATTATACTGGACTGGAGATACTAATTACAAACCTGAGTCTATATTTTGTGATTTGGAGAGACAGGAGGACATTCAATTATCTAAGATGACTAGAAGAGTTGTGGGGCTTGCCCTAGATTTCACATAAGGGCAAGGCAAGAGCTGGCCCTACAGAATAGATTTAAAGGAATTGTAGATGAAAAGTAAAGTATCTTTAGTGATTATACCCAACAAAATATGCTTTTTCAACATAAGAGTTGCATATGTAATAAAATTTTGGCTTTGGCCCTGCTATCACTTTCAAGTTTAATTATATGCCTCTGTGGAATGTCTGCTTTTTTGTGGAGGGTAAATAGGAGGAGCAAGAATCCTTCTTGTATTTTATGCAGTTGTTTCAGCATAGTGAACATGGGATTTTCAACTGTATGGCTCCATGCATCTATGGACAGCACCATTCCACTACATAAAACTTTCCCATACAGCCTCCTCTAGCTCTAGGTAGTGCAATCCCAGAAGCTGCTATTCAACAGAGCAAAATACTAGGGGTGAAAGTGTGAGGAACGTTTGCCAGCATCCTCCAAGCTTTATCCCAAGTGTGTCTTATATCAAAACTACTGCATTGATGGTCAAATTCTGACCCTTCACAGCCATGCATTACCATACAGCCTCTCCTCCCTGCGTGGGTGCAGACAGGTCTTAATCTGGCCCTACCTTTCCTTCCTTCTGAGACCCTCCCATTGGTGCCATCTGAAACTCCAGATAGGGGTCTGCTAATGTCAAGCATTCCCCTTTCCTGACCATTTTTGAATCCCCCCTTTCTTTCACATTGAATCCACTGCAATTGTGACAGTTTTGCCTAATAAATATGTATAAAACTTGCATACATGAGTGCCTCTATTTTCTCCATCTTCATGTCTCTTCATTTCTACTTTTGTCTCCAGACACCCACTTACTCTTCACAGCTCTCCATTACTACATCCAATTATTTCTTCCCCTGTTTCCTACAAAAAAAGTTCTTTTGAGGCTCTTATAATTTGGCTATCCCAATATTTTCATCATGCTCTCTGTTTTCTGTCAGCAACTTCCCTTATTTCATGGAACACACGTGAGCCTCAACACACCCCATAACATCCACCATTTTCGGTCACTTCAATATCTAGGTAAATGAGCCTAGCTTCTCAGTTCCTTGACCTCCTCACCTCAACACTTTCTCGACCACCACAGCCATAGTCACATACAGTATTTTCTTATCACTAAAAATTTCTCCAGTTCTGACCCTGAACTACTCCATTCTTAGGATTGTATTTTTCCTGCTTACTCACTCTAGTTCCTGATCCCCTGCAATTCTTTAGCCACGTTAAGTCCTCCAATGGATTAACTCCACCAGTTCTGGGTAGTCCTCTCTTCCTTACTGTCTTCACTTACCTTTTTGTCCAGAATCCATGGTCCAGCATTAAAATTAATCCTCATCATCCACATAAATGTTCTTAGAGAACACTAGCAAGCCAACTAATTTCTCTTATATTAATGATCTCAAAATAGACAGTTACATCAATACTGCTATGTTTCCTTATTAAACTCACTTGAGCGTGGCAGTTGGAGGTGGTGAGGACAGATAAATTTTCCAATTAATTTTCATGGGTTCCAGTTTGTCCTTACAGGTTCTGGCCTGTGTTCATGCATTCCAGTTTGTCCTTGTTCTCTCCCACTTCATGTCTAGTTTCTAAATTTCTTTCCCAAGTGGAAAAATGATACTAGGTCTGATACCAGATACAAAAGCTACAGCCTTCCATGGACTTCACCATCTCCCACAATTGTGCACAGCTGACTTATGGTAATAAGTCCCTTACTTTGTAGACCTATATAGTTCTGCTTTTTTAATTGAACCCCAACTGATAAAAACATTCTCTCCTCAACACTTCCCATTTCCCTCTGCCATTAGTTGATGAGTATTCTTCATATTTCACTGCAAAACAGAAGTCAGCAGAGAGGAAAATGCCCTCATCCTCTATTACTGCATCCACAATCTCTGGCAGAAGAGTGACCTCTATTCCCTCACAGACTGATCCCTCCAGACACCATCCCGTCTCTTCTCCTTCTCTCTTTTGATCCCTCCTGCATCACCTATCTTTGTGTTTCTACTGGATCGTTTCAATCAGCTCTAGTACCTCATCTTTAATAAACTTTTTCTTGACCCCACATCCCCCTTCACAACCCCATTTCCCAGACTCCTTCATAGAAAAAGTTCTCAAAAAGCTTTCTATATACACCATCCATGCTTCTTTCTGTCCTAGATGCTCTTGAATCCATTCCAAAGTGGTTTCAGTTCCCCTCAGTTTCACCTGAAACTGATCTTGAGATATCACCAACAATCTCTACATTGCCAAATCCAAAGGATATTTTTTTCTCTCTGCTTACTTGAACATTAAGCTCTATTGTGCCGAATTGGCCTCTCCCTCCATTTTGGAAATGTTTTCTGTGACATTACACACTTTCATGGTTTTTCTTCCACCTCATGGACTGCTCCTTCTCCACTTCATTTCTGGCTTCCCACCTCTATGTCATCATCAACTGTTGGAGTTCTACAGAGTTCACTCCTGGGCTCTCCTTTTGATTTATACTCCATCCCTAGATGTCTCAACCACTGTCATGTTGTTAATATGCTATCAACTCCATTTTTCTCTCCTTACCAAAATTTGTCTTTACATTGAAGACCCAGGTAGCCTATCTACTTGACAGTTTCCTTGGATCTCATCAGAACACTTGACCTTCCCCAAGTCATTCCTATCTCAAAAGACTAATTACTAAAACCAGAAACCTGGAAGCTATTATGAAATGTAATATACACTTCAAAATGTAAAGCAGATAATGTCTTTCTCTTGCTAATATTGTTCAGTTGCTTCCCACTGATCTTAGAATAAAATCTAAGTTCAAATTGTGACTAACAAAGCTTCACATGATCTGGCCTCTCCCTACATCTCCAGCTTCATCTTGGTTCTTCTTCTCCTTAGCCCTTCTTTTAGGTCAAAGAACACATCTCCACCTTAAATGTCGCCTACTCAGAGACAGTGTCCCTGATCACCTGTCCTCAATGGGTCCCGAATTTTCTTTATTATACTACATTGGCCATTTCCATCCTAGACTTATAAAAAAATCTGTACTTATTTCAGGTAAGTTTATTTTAAATTCATTTGTTAATTTGTTTGTTCTCAGTTTCACCCATTCAAATATAAGCTTTACAAACACAGGGGTTGTGCTGTAACTGTGCACCTTGCGTAGAGTTGGGCATCTAGTTAACACATTATATGTACTGAATTAAAGAATGGGTGATGCCAGATGTCCTTCTTTGAGAGAGGGATGGGAGGAGGGGAGCGGAGAATACTGGGTTAAGCCAAACTCTATAGGTGGGACTCCTTGGAGAATTTTAAATGTCTTTTGAATTTTCATGATGGAGCTATAGTAAGGATTATAGCTTAAACAGAATCCTTTCTTATGGGAACATCAAAGGGCTAATGCTTTGTATGACACACTTACATGCTCTTAAAATTGTAAGTCAGCTTAATCTTTCATCACAAATGACCAACACTTCTCTCATGGAGAATTAAGAATCACAAATCCACTTAGAGATTTTTCCCACTACCCGTATTTTTTTTTTTTTCTTAAAAGTTGGAAGGCCTCTTACCATCACAGTCCACACACTACCACAGATTCTGGGGCACCTGCTGAGAGGGAAGTTTGCTCTTTTGAAATAGGTCATCTTCATAAGGTTTTGTTTGTGCGTTTGTTCATTTTAAATTTGGGGGTTAACCTCATCTTTAACTCACCAAACAGGGCCAAAGTGCCAAATCATAGCCCTCCAGGTTGAGTCCTTGAAATCGTTTTTTTCAATCAGCCAATGGTGTGTAGTCAACGCTATGCCTTAACTGGTACGTTTCAATAATTTCTTATCTTCAAAAAGTGAAGGAATGGTTTGTATGGCCTTAAATAGATACAAAGAATAGTTTGGGTTACATTTCATCATAGAGTTTAAATATCGTCATCCATTAGTGGGTTTCATCCAATTTATCCTTTTTAAAAGATCAACAGATAATTTGTGATGCCTTTAGCAGACAAAACAAATAGCATCAAATTTTATTTAATGTATCATTAAAATATTGTCATTATCTCCATCCCTAATAACTTTGGAAATATGAAATTCAGTTTGAGTTACCTTATTTTAAAAATAAATACATATTACCTCCTTTTAGCAAAGAAAGCCTTCATTCTGAAGAGTTTGCATACGTAAACCAATAATGCCTAACATGAATCGGCCATACAAAGGCTGGGTCATTATGATATATATGTATTTATATACCCATATATATAAATAGCTATATACATATATATATAGCTAAAATATAAATATATATTTTAGAAATATGACTAAAAGCATTTATTACCATTTGTATTGTCATTCTAAAGGGAGATGGAGAACATACTAATGGAAAAGGAGAGAACAGGAAAAATTGGGAACAAATCAGAGGAGAGAAGTGGTAAGAATGAAATAGGAAATTTTAAATTTGGGGAGAAAATGCTTCAAATCTTTGGCTTTAAAAATGATAGAATTTTTCAGTTTAGTGGTATTTGTGCCACACTAACATTGCTTTTCCAGCATATAAACTTATGTTAATCACCAAATTAAAAAAAAATGTTTATTTATTTATTGAGAGAGAGAGAGAGAGAACGTAGGTGCACATGCAAGGGTGGGGAGAGGGAAAGGGAGAGAGAGAGAATCCCAAGCAGGCTCCATGCCCCATGCAGAACCTGACGCAGGGCTCCATCCCAGACCCTAGATGATGACCTGAGCCAGAATCAAGAGTTGGGTGTTCAACCATCTAAGCCACCCAGGTGCCCCTGTTAATTGCCAATTTTTAAAGTGGGATTTTCAACTCCATCTTTTGGACTAGAGTTTTGTGAACTGTATACCTACTCAATGTATTTTTCAGTAAATGTTAATCAAGAAAATATTTACTTGAAATCCACTTAAGGTGACAATGAACACATTCAAAATCACTTTTCATGTTAGTAGACTGACCCACTTAAATTAATTTAAATTAATGGGTAGTATCATAACATTCAGAGGCATACCAAATTTTACCAGGAGGCAGAAATCCTCTGAAAAATACCATTGTACTATCTTTGTGAAGTGCCAAGTCAAATTAAATCAGATTGAACTTTTTCCAGTTTAAAAAAGAAGAGGAGGAATTATTAGTGGCAGCAGTAGTAGTAATAAACCTGAACGGACAAAAAAAAAAATCATTGAAGAAACTGACCCCCAAAATTACCTACATGAAAGTTTTCTGGCCTAATAATGTAGACAAATATGTCCAAGATTCCAAGTAATTCATAATTCCTAGATTGTATAAATGTTCCAGAACATGAGAAAAATGGAACTTTCTGAACTCACTTTAAAGCTTGCCAAAATTCTGTCACTACAACTCAAGAGATCTCTAACACCAAGATAATCAGCTCAACTTCACCAATGAAAATACAACCATATCCCAAACTAAAAAAACACCTGAAACATATGCAGCAATTCACTAAATGAATAATATTCCATAGAAAAATAAAGTTTATTTCAGAAGTACAAAGATAATTCAATAATAGGAATTTTATTAATGTGATACATAATGACAATAGACCAAAGAGAAAAAAATATTCCTCAGATGCCAAAACCTGATCAAATTTACAGGTTTCTGGTAAAAGATATACCCTAACCATAGAGAAAAAGATCTGTCAAAAAATAGAGGTTGAACTGTACTTAGGTGTATGAAACTAGACATTAAGAAAAAAAAATGGTCAGCTAAATTTAAATGTAGATAAAATCTAAAGCAAAACTTGATTATATTCTGAAGATATGAGATATATATAAAAAGAAATAAAACAGAAAGGTTGAAAAAAAAAAAAGGGATACCCTATCAGTTGGGTTTCAAAGTGAACACCTCTGGAGAAAATTTCAAATTGAATAGCCTTAAGCACATGGGTTTTATTTTCTCATAAGGTTGGGACCAGGCAAGTATGGCAGTTCTGTTGGTTTATCAAGGACACAGGTTCCTTCCATCTTGTTCTTGTCAGTATGATTGGAGATGGCTGTTGGAGCCCAGTGATTATGTTCACAGTTCAGAAGCAGGAAGAACAAAGGGGAAGGAGAGTGGCAAGTCTCCGCTCTTTAAAAACAAATTGGGGAAGACACACATATTGCTTATACTTACATTACTTATCTGCCATTAGCTGAAACTTAGACACTTGCCACAATTAACTCCTTTCATCAAGAGGTGAAATCTATCCCCTTCTTTGAATCTAGTCTGACCTTATGACTTGTTTTGGCCAATAGAATGCAGTTGATATATCATGATGTGATTTCTGAGATATTGTCTTAACATGCCTTATAACTTCCATTTATGCCCTCTTGGAGCCCTGTGCCTGTCGTGCACTGAAGAAGCCCGATCTATTCTCACTGGAGTCTAGAGGCCATGTGGTACTGAGGCTGCTGGACATGGGAGCAAGGCCATCTTGGATTTGCCAACCCTCCAGCTGAGGCAGCCTAATGAATAAACCCAGACAAAGCGAGGAGTGGAGCTAGTGTGCCAGTCCACAGAATGAGAAATAACAAATAATAATTTTTTAAGATACTAGGTTTGGGGTCGATGCTTGCACAGCATAGCTAACTGAAACAACTGTTTATCTCCAGGAAAACCAGGTGGATAAGGGACAGAGGTAAGACATGGTTTTACTTCTCACTTCAAGCCTTTTTAACTTTTATACCATTTTTACGTATTACACCTTTTTAAAAATAGCTTTTATTTTATATTATTTTTGTTAATCGTTTCATCCTATGAGTATTTTTTATTCAGGTACAATTGATATAAAATATGATGTTAGTTTTAGGTATACAACATAGTGTTTCAACATTTATATGCATTGTGAAATGATCACCACAATAAGTCTAGTTACCATCTGTCACCATACAAAGTTAATACAATATTATTAATTATATTTCCCATGCCGTACATCAGTAACCTTTATTTTAAATGAAAAAAATAATAAATTTTAATTTTGCAAAGCAACAAAAAAGAGAGACAATTGTTCCCCTTTGGAATTTAAAACCTTACCTATCCCTTGTGCTAGTGACAGTGTGGAAACAGAGACTTTTCAGGAAGATTTTGTCAACTGAAATTTGGATCAAATTTCTTTAAAATGGGCATGTTTTGGGGTGCCTGTGTGGCTCAGTCGGTTAAGGTCTGCCTTTGGCTCAGGTCATGATCTCGGGGCCTGGGATCGACTCCCCACATTGGGGCTCCCTACTCAGCGGGGATCCTGCTTCTCCCTCTCTTTCCCCCGCCCCCCGTGCTTGTGCTCCCTCTCTCTCTTTCTCTCTCTCTCGCTCTCTCTAATAAATAATAAAGTCTTAAAAGAAATTAAATGGGCATGTCTTTTGGTCCAGCAATTCCCTGTCAAGAAATTTATCTTAAGGAAATAATCAAAGCTCTGAGTAAACATACCCAAATTACTCATAATGTCTTTTTAATAGGTAAAATAAAAAATTTTTGAATCTAAATATTCAGTAATAATAAATTAATTCCCTGACTGTTACTTCCATATAGTGGAATACTACGCAGCATTCTAAATCATATCATGTAACCTTGTTTATTCATGTAAGAAAATAGTTATGATATATTATTAAATTTTAAAACATAATAAACTGCTATGTACCATATAACTACTCCACACAATTTCAGGGGCCATAGACTGCTGAGTTTATATGCTGTGTAAAACATTTTGCTAGGAAAAATACCTGATGGGCATAGAAAGGGGTCATCCCTGGACATTTGAATTATGACTGACTTTAATTTCCTTGGATTTTTATGGGCCTTCCAGAAAACAAGTAACCAGTGCCTTTTAGACTTTCACAGATTTCTGCATCTAGAGTGAATTATTCTGTGATAAGAAATATATGTTATATTGCAAATAGTAATAAAATATTTAATCCTACATATAAACCATGCCATTATAATGAAAGTGACTTGATTGAATTTAATTAGGTGGGGAAATAACTTTTTTTAATCCTACATCCTTTTAAAAAATACATATGACACCAGATATGGAGTTTACCTGAAATTTTAACTCTTTAACCAGACAATTATGGCATCCTGAAAGTCATCAACACACACATTCATGGCTTAGTGCATGGTTGTGCATTCATATCTATATCCATACATTTATACTATACATATACACTAAGCATATGCTGAAACTTTGATTTATTTATAAAATAATTTTGCTCCTACAGTTATTACTGAATCATGGTTCTTAGATTTAAGCCATATGTTAATCACTATAAGTCAAGAACAGGGGAAGGAATCTTTGGCAAAAAGAGTCATAGGATTTCCTAACACTGATAAACACCTACCCAATGGCTATTCTTCCCTTTGTTTTCACTAACAAAATTCCAGGTCTGTTCAGATATTCGATAGCCTTCTGCTTCAGGAAAGGATGAACCCTGGCCCAGCCCTGGCTCCAAGAGGTGAACAGTGATTGATCTAAGACAATCATGTTAACTTTATTCTTGTTGCCAGTTATTGGTTTAAGAACGAACACCTGAGAAAAATTCTGTCCGGAGAGATATGAGTGAAGTCTCCTAAAGGAGCTTCTGAGAAAGGTTTCCTTGTTCTTAAAGATGGACTCAGGAAAGGGCCATGCTCCCTTCCCCTCTTCTGGTCTTTAACATGCCTATCATGGTGGCAAAACATCTTGCAACCACATGAGGAATAGGTGATATTTTGAGGATGAAGATATGGAAAGATGGAAGGAAGCTAGGTCCTCAATGACATTATTGAGCCAAAGTATTATCCAGCCTGGAACTTTCTTACCTCTGGATTTCTTACTAATTGAAAGAATATATATATTTTTTCTTATTGTTTAGCCATTTTGGGTCGGATCTTCTGTTAGATGTAATTGAAAGCCTCTCATACAGCCTCAAAGAACAACTATCTCTCACTTGACAGCTTCAACTTTTCCCAAAGTCTCATTGCTGTGTGAAGGCATTTAAATAAAACGATACCTTTATTAACTTTAATGGGTGAATAGTATGCTGCATTCCATCCCAATCTAAGGTATCCAAAGAACTTCACTGATTGAGAAAAATCTATCAATCAAACAATGAAAAAATTCATGTAAGTAATAAATAAGATGAGTATAAATAAATATGGTTTGTACATAAAATGTTAGATAATGAGGTTAATTGTAGTCATCAAAGGTAGTGATTAGTGGTGGTTATTGGAAAAGGTATGAAATGGTGTTGCAAGCAGCGTCTCTTTCTAGGGAGTGAAATTCTGAAACAGAGATTAACATGCCAAAAGTTTAAAGACAGATCCCAGGATCAATACCTTGTGGAAGGGAAGGAAAGAAAGTAAGACCAGACAGGGTCGTCTCAAGTTCTTCAGCCAATTCCACTGAGAGTTCTGGAGTTGGGATGAGCCTTCCAAATTATCCTCAAGTGAAATGAAGAGGCTTGGATTTTACAGCCTCGCTTTGACCAGTCATTGGACCTCACCAGGGATGTGGCTGCCCCTGGGAATGTGGCAATATGTCAAATTAGGGCAATTCCCAAAGAAGACTGCAAGTTGAGGGCCGTCAAGTAATTCAGTGCTGGAGGGAAACTTGTGCTGTGCGTCACAGCATCCAGTACAGAGCAGAGCTTTTTTGGAAGCTGGTGGAAAGTCACGAGACTGATTTTCAGGCATATACTCCATACCAGAATCACACAGCCTTGACTTGATAATTTTTTCCTTTGAAAATTTGACCAAAAAGGGTCAAGTTGAGCTTTGACACACATGGAAATGCATCATAGAAAATGCTACATCTTTCTCCCTTTTACCTGGTTTGTATATATAATGCAAAACTTAGGAGTTCATCCAAATATGGCATGAAATTAAAATTTGTTCCACAAGTTATTCTTTTTTTTTTTTAAGATTTTATTTATTTATTTGACAGAGAGAGAGACAGCCAGTGAGAGAGGGAACACAAGCAGGGGGAGTGGGAGAGGAAGAAGCAGGCTCCTGCTGAGAAGGGAGCCCGACATGGGGCTTGATCCCAGGACCCTGGGATCACGCCCTGAGCTGAAGGCAGACGCTTAACGACTGAGCCACCCAGGCGACCCGTCACATGTCACATTCTTTTGACTAGAAACTTGTGATAAATGAATTAGTATGTCTTTGCCTGAAAAAATGTCAAAAGATCACTTCTAATAGCATGTTTATCTAGTGGGTTTGGGGGGTTAAAAGTTGTTACACACAAAAAAAATCATTGTTTGAGAAACAGTATCATTTGATGTAGTGAAAATTCATTAACTGGACAATTGTCACGTGCAGTAAGTTTGTATATAATACATCGTAACCACACATCCACAAAATATGCCTTCCAATTTTAAGATAATTAAATTTTGTTAAATTTTCTATAGCTGTCCATATATCATCACTTACCTCCGTGCTGATGGTGTAAAAATACAAAGTAGAACACTCCCTTGGAAATGGTCACTTTATTTGACCATTTAAAAAGCTGTCATTCTATAGGGTTTTTAAGCAGCAAAGATACATTCAAATATAACATAATTAGATTTAATCTGTGACAAATCCAGTATCTTTAGACTACATTATCTTGGTACTGAAGATTGTAACCCCCCCCCCCGAAATTATCCAAAAAGAGAACCACACTAAGCCAACAGAAGGATGGAATTTTTAAAAGTCACCCATCTAACCACATTGTGTTCTATACTAGACTCTAGTTCAGGGTGACCCACCAACTACACCCAACATGCTTCCCAGAAGCAGAGCCTGCTGGTGACCCAGTCCCCTTGACATAGAGCAGATGGAAATACCTTGTGGGAAAGGACCGATTGAGCCAAGGGTATGAGCAGAGTCTAGACGCCAAGATTATTAAGAGAGAATGTTGGCAAGAGAGAGTTTAAATGGCAGCCCTGTACCTAAAAGGTCCTGTCTCCCTTTCACGAGATGTAGTCCAGCTCATGACGGAAGTGACCTTCAGCAGCTAATTGGTATTGTAGTGCTTCTGAGCTGTGACCTAAGAAAGGGGGTGATGTAAAAGCCAAATAAAGTGACAGAAGGAAATTCCCATCCTGGTCCTAGAGTTGTCTGGTGAGCTATTTCCACACTGTATGTGCATAAACAGCTCTTCTTGGGTGGCGGTTTAATGTTGCTCTACCTTCACTTGCGATTACACTGAATGGAGCCGCAACAAATCTTCGTAATGCCAATCTCATCTTTCCACCTCATTGACAGCTCAGGAAATGCATCTGAAATTCATAGTAGCCTCATAGCCTATGGCAAGAGAAATCCATGCTGCTAAAATTTTATTTTAGAATTCAAGCTGGTTTTCCTCAGTTTAGGATGCTCCATTTTTTAATCTTTTGCTGCCTACCACACTGTATCAAAATAACCAGCCAATATTGTTCAACTGTCAGGGGCCTCAGCTGCCTCTGAATTTTATCAGTACAAATAAATACTGGAACATGTTAAAAATAATCCCAATAGATGAGAGCTCATATTAATAGAATTAAATGCAGGAAAAAATGTGCATAAACTTTGACTTGACTGCTCCCCCCTTTCTTTACTGACTTTAAAAAAAAAAGGTTGAATAGATATTCAGACTGATTTAATGTTTAGGCTGATAGGGATGCTAGGCTGGGTCCCAAATTTGTGCACTGTTCAAAGGGAGAGAGATTTTAAAATCCCAGAAAAAGAGATATTTCCAAATTAATGGCATTGCCCGAATGCCTTGGCTCCCTGCACCCCACCAGGAAGGTTTATTATTTTCTGGTAAAATGTTGCTCGGATGGGGAGTGGTAGTCAGCGATGCGTCAGAGCTGCTCTTTGAACACATTAAAAAGCTGAATGCACAACAAAGAACAGATGTTCCAGCATGCCTTATTTATGCACCCATCAGCAATCTTCCAGTGACCACAAAACACAGCCTTTTTTCCCCTCCTCCTCCCCAGAATATTATTTTCTGATAAACTCACCCTCTTTATTAGTTTATTTATTTTTGACCCCAATTGAACTCCTGGGTAATTGTGTGTGTGCACAAGTGTGCATGTGTGTGCGTGTGCGTGCGTGTGTGTGTGTGTTATTTGAAAGTCTGTCTCCATCAAAGCTGAATTCTATTGAACTGTGGAACAGGTGTGGATTCTGCAATTAGATCACATTTCAGAGAGAGAGACACTGAGGGTAATAATGGCGGTGAATTCTTCACAGTCGAATGCAGCGCCATAGCGACCAGCAACAATGAAAGAGAAGAGGTGTTAGTATTGGGGTGATTATTTTTAGTTTATGGGGTCATCTGATTGAATACGGCCATAAGGCACTGGGAACGTGTGTTTGGGGCTCACCAGCTGTAAGGCAAACTTGTTTTACTGGCACTTATCTGAAATGCCTCACTCACCCACCCTCTCTGCTTACAATTGGAATGGAAGTAGCGATTAGGAAGTGAGATATAATGCAGATTAAATGTTATGATGGACCAAGATCCTGTTGGGTTATTAAAACCCGTTTGCTTTCACTGTTTTTAAAGGCATAGCACCTTTATTTAAACCTTTAGCTCTAGATCTCTGAGCTATAAAAGGTGGGAGGCAGAGGAGTGGGGGGCTGGGGAAGGTTAGGTGGAGAAAATAATTCAGAATCTAAAGAGAAGCAAGAATGTTTCCTCTTCCTACACAAGAAAGCTGCATTTTTCAGTGAGTGAATCTAATCTGTGACCTCAATTTGAGCTTCAGAAAATCACCATACATTAATACAGAAAATACCCCCCCAAACTGATTTAATAAACTAAAAATAAATAGTGCAGGCAATTCTCACAATATCTGGTGAATTTTGGAACTTCTGATTGTAAGTGGTATCTCCTTAATATATTTTCCGTATTTTCCATAAGTGAGAAATATTTGGTACCAAACTCAGTGGTGTAAAATCAGCCCTTGGGAGAGTTCCAGCTGTTCCCTGAGGCTTCTCAGAATGGTGCTGTGGGCTGGCTGGCAGCAGCTGCTGTCCCTGAAAGAATAAAGGAAGCCAGACAACAGAGGGGAGGGGTTCGCACAAAATGAAGTCACGGGCATCCTATGGCCACATCAGGAATCTGAGCTCAGAAGAAAGAGATATGGGGAGCTTGATGGAATACAGATTCTCCTCTCCCATGGGCCTGGGAGCTTGGTATAAGAACTTTTGCTCTTTGTCCAGTGGTCTTGAACACTGGGTGGCCAAGGTCAGAGATCAGCATCATAGGATGCTGGACCACAGCCAACACATTGCCAAGGGCAGAATTCTTTTTCTGGCACCAAAATGAGCTCTTCGGATGAAACACCTGAGGGATGGGAAACGGTTCTATTGTCCACAATGCTACCTCAGATTGAGATATCTGTTACCAGGAGAGGAATTTTCTATTTTGTGGAGGTGGCCGAACTAAGATTCTTAGCAGAAAACCATATTTTTTGGCTAAAGAAACAGTAAAGCAAGAGCGAAAGCAGACATGTATACCAATAAAAAAAAAAAGTTTTTTTTTTTTTCTGTTACCATCCAATTCATTAATTCTCTGGCCACCAAGTTCTGTCCAACATGTATTATTTCTCTCTCTATTCAGCAAAATTGTTCCTATATTATTAATCACCTGAATTTAGTTGTATGGCCCTGTGGTTGGGTAAATCACACCCCTTGCTGGTCTAGTTTTCTGTGAAATGAGGGGCAAAATTAAAGAAATTGTTTACAAAGGCTAGCAGTAGAACCCCTTTTACAGACAAAATGTGTAAGGATTAGAACTGCTGTATTACTCAGCTATCAGAAAGAACGAATTCTCAACATTTGCTGCAACATGGACAGCACTGGAGGAGATAATGCTAAGTGAAATAAGTCAAGCAGAGAAAGGCAATTATCATATGATTTCTCTCATCTATGGAACATAAGAACTAGGATGATCGGTAGGGGAAGAAAGGGATAAAGAAAAGGGGGGTAATCAGAAGGGGGAATGAAGCATGAGAGACTATGGACTATGAGAAACAAACTGAAGGCTTCAGAGGGGACGGGGTGGGGGAATGGGATAGACCGGTGATGGGTAGTAAGGAGGGCACGTGTTGCATGGTGCACTGGGTGTTATACGCAACTAATGAATCATCGAACTTTACATCGGAAGCCGGGGATGTTCTGTATGGTGACTAACATAATATAATAAAAAATCATTAAAAAAAAAAAGAACTGCTGTAATCAAGAGTGGGAGTGGGACTCACACTCAGTTCTCAGCCTTCTTTGTGGGGCTTGAGCTGCTTTTACGAACATTTATGATTAATCAAAACTAGGAATACAATGTCTGAACGAGATATTATTGAATGGCCTTCCCAACAGAAAGTGTGATTGAACACCCCCATCTTCCCTGAAGTGTCCCCAGATGGGGAGGGAGCAGGCTAGGGCAAGCAGCTGCTGTGCCAGCAATCTCACAGAGCAGCACCCGAGACACTGGGGCCTAGTCTACAGGCACCAGCTCATGGTCAAGGCCGTGAAGAGATTTTTGTCTCCCCCGTGGTCACGCACGCAATTTGACAGCCCTTCCTCACTATACTGTTTGAAGAGACTGACAATCCCCGTTAATTCTGAAGACACAGATGCGTGTTTCATTTCTTTTTCTCTAACTAAGAGTAGGACAGAAGGTTTCAACGAGGTCTGACCTGTTTTGTCTTATCCATCACTTATCGTCATTTTAACAACCACACTGAGAACCTAAAGATTAGGTGGAACTGTTATCTGGTGTTAATTTTAGAATTTTCTCAACCAAGCTCCAGACAACTCTGGTTCCACTCTGGGTCTTGGCTGACCATATTGAGTGTTTACCTCGAAATATCTGAATATACTTTCTTAGACTTCCTTTTGTTTTGCAAATGACCCTTAACAAAAACCAGAAAGAAGCACAGACAGATCTTTCCCATAGTGGCTCTGTAACAGTGTCCCTCTTGGCTGAAACAATGGGAGAGAAATGGCGGTATTACTTATTGACATGGTGACGCCACCTTTGCAAATGTTACAATGTCCATGTTTTGTAGCAAATCTGTGTTGTAGTTTTAACAGGCATTGACACACCTTGCCATTCAGTCATTTGAGTGAACACTGACAAGAGGCATGGCAGCCCTGTGTTGGCAGAATGTAGAAGATACTGTGTACACGCTGTGAAAATGAGCAAGTCAGACCACAGAATTCTGACTGAAGGCTTGACATCACGGGACCAAGTGATCCAAACAAGATGTAAATCATAGCCTCTGACACAGAAGAATTCATTAGCTCTCTGGTATTCAGTGTAGCAACAAATCAGTAATGGAATTAGCTTGGAATCATATATTCTTTGCCCAGGAAAGAAAATTGGATTTATAAGGCAGCAAGTGGTTTGAAGAGCAAAGAGAGATCTTTTAAAAATTTTTTTCTTCTGAATTTTACTAAGCCTTCCCACTCTTCCAAAAGACCAGGCACAATGATAAAATAACATTCATACTATTCTTCCAATGCCAACATGCTGTATAATACAGTAAATGGTTGGTTATAGGCAAATAACTTCCAAATGGATCAAAACTGGGATTTCTGAACTTTGCTCTCACCACTACACTTCACTCTGTTTAAGCCTGGGAAAAAACTTAAGTTTCAACATGTTTTGCATTGGGCTAAATACAATAAATCCAACCTAAATACAAGGTACTGATTAAATACAAAGTATCAATAGCACGTAATTAAGCTCTGACTCCAAATTCTTAAGATTTAAGCCATTTCATTCATACACATTGAGACTACAGCAACAAAACAAGTAGCCAAGACATTTGGTCAAAAGGCAAATTTTTTCTTCTGGCTTCTAATGTGTTTAATAAATTATGTTAGTGACCCTCATGGCAGAATGCTGACCACATGGGTCACGCTTTCTGGCAACCATCACTCCGACTCTTATTTCCCATCACTGAAAATATAGTTGCTAAGGAGCTATTTTTCTCTTAAAATATATGTAGAGGAAAAGATGAGAAATTTCTGTATTAATGACATGATAATGACATTGTGAAAATAAAATGGTGATGACATATCTACTGTGGGAATAATATGCCCTCAGGCTAACAAAAGCAGCTTACCTGCTTAACTTATTAGAATATTTTATAAACATATTTGAAATGAGCAACTCAGTTTATCCTGAAATAAAACAATGCTATATTTTCTTTTATGCACATGAAAAGAAAAGATGATAATTGCTCACCTACAACCCACCTAAGAAACCGATGGAAATACATTTACAATAAAATCAGAACAATATCATTTCCAGTACCTGTATGATACTCATTCTGGTGAGTCATCCCCAAAGACTTTTTAAAAGAAAATAGAGTTCTGATTCTATGTTTGCCATTAATTTGTTACAGAGTTGGGCAACCACTTTGTTCCTCAGTTCCCTTCCATCAAAAAGAGTCAAGAGCAATTATTTGAGTGGATTGTAAAGCGGATAGGTGTGAGTTAAAGAACTTCGGAATTGCAGAGATAAAAGGTTTTCCCTCATGGAATGCCATTATTATTAATATTATTGCCATCATCATTATTTATGCTCCCAGCACACGTATTGTGAAAATGTGTTATTCGCGAAACTGCTATGCCCTCACCATGTCATTTGCAAAATCACCATGTTCTTCTCACAGAAATGTCACTGAAATGTCATTTTTACAATAGCTGCATTATGAATCTGCTATAACTTGAATTGCTTTACAATGAAAATGCAATTTCTTAGCAATTAAAATTATTCCACCCACCCCAGTCAAATAATAGAAAATCGCCTCCCTGTCCAATGTTGCTTATAGTGCAGTGCAGAACACTGCAAACTGAACAAAGTATGGCCTCTTACATGCCTAGGAAGTTCTATGTCTTAGCCACACCAGCAGTTGCATTGTACCACATGCGATTATCTGATAAACCTGAACTGAACTAGTGTAGCATATTACCAAAACTTTTACAAGATAGGACGATTGCACTCACTCAGATTCTTTTTGAGTTTTCCCAGGACTCTAACCACATCTAGGTTTATAGGTATAACAACACTAGATCAAGGTGTGTAAGAAACTAATGTCAGTTTTCATTAAAGAGAAATTCCCTTTATAAATGCAACTCATTATCTTTAGGTCTATTTAAATCCCCTTCTTGCATTAATTGAAAATTTTCTTCTTAATAACTGCCTCTCAGAAACTGTTGATTTGACATACATTAGTATTATCATTAATAAGAATGTAGACATGTACAAAGCATAATACAAGTCATCAGCAAGCTGCTCACAGAACAAAATTATTAATGGATATAGGGTCACGTTTGAAGAGATTTTTAAAGGTTTGTTTACAAATTCTTTTGTTTTCAAGGGAAATCTTATATGGAAACCTAAAATGCAACAGGATAAAATGTAGGACAATGGAGATTGTTCAAGATGAGAGTCTGGGCCCAGACCCTTAGAAATAAAAAAGAATATGTACATTTACAAATACACCTAACTAGACTGAAAAATAAAGAGCTGGGACCATGTGACAAATGTAAGTATAATTAGACAAGACAATGTATATGAGGCAGCACGGCATTTGGCTTCCCTCTGACCCTCACTTAACCTAAGCAGTATGTGTGGTTGTCATTTACCTTCAGACTAAAGCAGATGGTGTGGGTGTTTGGGCCAAAGAGACAAGACAATGCTTCAAATAGCCAAAGAATAGGGAGAAGTGGGGAAGCTTCTACCCATGAAATCTAAGTTATAGGTGTATCCCATCTAGAAGCACATCCAACCCATACCTGAAGACCATAGAAAATGTGTTTTTATATCAAGGCCAGGATCTCTACAAAAGCAAAGATGTATCTTCAAACATAAATATGAGCAAGCAATTAAAAATTCACAAACATTAAGGAAATCCAGCATCACAGAAGAGATGAATGAACTGAAGAACTAACTCTTGAGGAAATGAAGCTAACAAAATAAGGACACATGCACAAAAGCTTTAAGATAAATATGTTGAATATACTTGGAGAGATTCCAAAAAAAGTTACAAACATGAAAAATGAACAACTCTAAAAATATTAATATCAAAATTAAAATATCAGTATATGAACTGAATAACAAGATAGATGAAAAGCAAATTAGTGAGCAGTAAGACTAGAACTAGAGAAAGTATTGTGACTTCGGATTAAATGGCTCACTGAGTGCCAAATAGGATAAATAACAATAATATTTAGAAATACCCTTAAAAACAAGAGGAAAACTTCAGAATACAAGAATAAAGCTTCTAGAGGGGATTTGGGAAGCTAAAAATAGAAACAAAAATTGGATTACAGTCTGAGTTCTCACTGGCAAAAACAGATGCCAGAAGAGGATACAGGATTAAAGTTCTGAGGGAAATCTGTTGTGTACTTAAGTCCTGACCTTGCATAATTAGCATTCAGTAACTTTATCATCTACAGACTATCGCAGGAAAAAAAAATGTATTCTAACAAAATGGAAAATGAGTCAAAAAAAGAGTAAGAAGATATCAGCCATCAGAAATGATAATGAGCAAAAAAAAAATCATACACTTGCTTAAAAGGTGTTTTAATGTACATGGAAAAGATAATTATTAACAATCAAGAACTAAAGTCCCAAGTGATCTCAACATGGGAGGAGTTGTAATAAGGAATCTGAATTTATTTTTGATATTTGTCCCACCACTCCCCCTTCCTGTTCTGTTCCACATCTGAGCAAACTGATTAGAAGGCTCAGATTATCTCTCCTTTGGTTTTGGCAGGAAATTTAAACCACAGAAGCTACTGCAATGTCCAAGAACCCTTACTCAAGTTCCAACCCCTAGCCATAATAAAAGTCAAACCAGTATCCTTTCCTTGTTTTTTCAAGCCGTGTTAAAAACAACTTGAGGGTCCACTCTGTTCTCCCAGAAAGCCTTATTATGTGAGTACTAAACCCTGTCATATCATCTTGATAGGTGTGTGGTGCCATCAGTCTTGATATCCAAAACCAAATTTTGGGTGGGAGATCCAAAATCTGCAATATGTGTGGAGAGACAGAAAGGAATAAATAAGATGATGGAAAATATGTAGCAACTGGTTAACTCTAGAGATCAATTTTTAAAGTCAACACATTTAAATTATAAATATTAAAAGTAAGTCCTAGAAAATAGAATATATAAGTTCAAAACAATAGGAGAAAAAAAAGAAGTAAAGAAAAATTTTCAATTCAAAAGGTAAGAAATAAAAAAGAAAGAGCAAGAAAGAGTTATTTTGAAAAAGAAGAATTTCATGAACAAGTCCATAATGCAATAAATGTACTAAAACCTCTTTATTCAGTAAATGAATCAGAACTTCTATTAATAAACAGTGACTCTAAGTTTTGGGTAAAAAGAAAATCTATCTCTCTGCTGACAGACACAAACAAGACCAAATTATTTTTAAATGGCATTTAAATGGCATACCTAAAGATAGGTAATAGAAGTAGATAGGTAATAGAAGTAGAAATACCATGACAAATACTAGCAAGAAGAAATCAATGTGACAATATAAATATTAAATGAAATGCAAAGACATTAAGGGAATGAAGAGGATACTTAATTTGACATAGGTAAAATACACTAAAAAAAAAAGCCACCAACAATTGTAAATCTTTATATAGATAATAACAAAACTGCACAATAAATTTCAAAGATAGTTTAACAAAGTAGTTAAGAGCAGAAACTGGAGTCAAACAGAGTTAAAATGCCAGCCCTACTACTTAGTAGGTTGAGATTTGGGGCAAGTTATCTCACATATAGTGCCTCATTTTTGGTATTGGAAAATGAGGGTAATATAGTACCACTTCAGAGTTATATGAGGATTAAAAGAGTTAAAATGTATTAAGTGGGTAGATAAATGCATAAATATAGCTACACTGTTACATTAAATTATTATCAGAGATTAACCGTTGGGAATGAAGTAGGAAGGGGTGAAGAATAGTAAACAGTAAACAGTAAAGTAAGAACTTTTCTTATTTTATCCACTTTTAAAATTTTAAAGAGTCTTTATTCTAAAAATGTGTAGAAATAGTATATACATAAATTGGAGGAAAAGACCCAAAGTTCCACATATATCTTTTTTAACCTCCTGTTGTTTCTCCTCATTCCCTGATGGCAGGTCCTCCAGCCCTATGTCAGTGGAAGATAATTTGACTCTTCTAATGAATACATTCTCCTACTTTCACCCCTCTAGTGAATATACTCTCTTTAACCCATAAAATTTGAAGGACCTTGGACTTTTGGTCCTACACTTATCTACATAGCTTAGGCAAAGGGTCTTTTATTTGTTTTTTTTGTTGTTGTTTGTTTGTATGCTTGTTGTTGTCGTTTCAACTAGGTACAATATACAATAAAGAAAAAGGTACTTATTGTCTTTCTGTGTGAATGCTCTGCTTAAAAGCCCTCCTTCCCTATGTCACTCTCCTGGTGGTGCTTTAGTAGTAGATGATCTCTAGATTTTGAGGGAAGAGTGAGGTAAAAATCAGTTATTTTATATGAAATGAAGAAAAATCAATTTGGCATCATTCAAATGAACCTAAATCAAACATATTTCTTTAGAAGTAGGTAATATCTGTGGAATGACAGCAGAACTGGATGTGGAAGAAACTTCACTAAAAAACTGAAAATCCAAAACAAATTCCTCATATTTGTGGATGTAAGAGAAGAGCAATTTAAGATTTCCACGCAAGCAAAAATAACTGATCCAAAATCAATAGAGGAGGGCTATCCAACAACCAAAGTTTTGGAGAATTTGAAGGCAGAAACAGAAAGAACTGTATAGGCTCCAAAAGTTTTATAAAGGAAGGTTTAAGATATTTAGAGATGGCAATCTGGCTAAAAGGGGAGGCCAAAAGATTTATCTTGAAGCTGTGTTTTCAGAGTAGGCACATGGTTTTTAATTAGATTTATGTTTATTTTCATTGGCTGAGGGGTGTGTTTAGTGGTGGTCGTGGTGGGGTGTGTGTGTGTGTGTGTGTGTGTGTGTGTGTGTGTGTGTGTTTGGTAGGGGGTGGATGCAATAGTTACTGCTTTCCTTAGCCAAACTTTGCCTTTGAAAATAAGAGCAAAGGTAGAACAATGATAATACATTCCTAACATAACTGCTTTTGCCATTTTAAAATATAAGCTATGTCTAGAATATAATAAAAAAGTTAAATGAAAAAGTCAAGTTACTATACATGCCTAAATATAAGGCTTTTTTTCCTGCAAACTTAAGAAAAGGAATCACCTGATATTCAAATGACAACAGTCTTTCACGTTAGAAAGTTCTATCATTGTTTATTTTGAACAATAAAGTGCAGTTTGTGAAAGGACATCATCCAGAACATGTATAAATCCAGGGAGAAGGGCTAGTGCAAGAAACAATAGTTTTCCTGGAGGTATCTGCCAATCCCTGAAAGTCTATCATCTGGGACTTAAAAGGCCAAGCACATGGCAGATAGAAGACAAAACCTGTAAAGTCACACCAGAGAGCACCACTTAAAGTCCAGAGCCTTGATGGTTGGACTAGGAAAAACATGTCCCACAGCAGGAAGCAGAGGGGATAATTGCCAGTCTTGGCTTCAGATTTTTGCTAAATAGAAAAAGAGAAAGTTCTCTCTTAAGAATTGTCAACTACAAGACTATATTTATATACATTTGAGACCATTTCTAAAGCTTCAAGCTGGAAATTTAAAGTTGTCCTTGATAAGTAGTGTCTCCAGGCATCAAGTATAAGCAAACACAAATACTTCATGAAAAACATTTAAAAACCAGATGTCAAAAAATTTTTATGTTCTAAGGAACATAAGATTTTGATATACAAAAATCACAAAACATGAGGGGACAAAATACAGTGAGTGGAAGTAAGTAGAAACCAAAAAAAAATGGCATAATCAAACACCCAAAGACCATAAATACTGGAATTATCATCTATGTGATATAAAATAAGTTTATTTTATATGTTTAAAGAAATTTTAGGGGTAATAAAAGTATAACAGAATAATACTGATTGCTCAAAAAAATAACGAAGCAGATTTTTAAAAGAACCAAATATAAATTCTTGTGGTTAAAAATGTAATAATTGAAACTAAAATCTCAGGAAAACAGTTAAACAGTGGATTAGATTGAGATGAGAGGAAAATTAATGAATTGTAAGACAGTCTAGAAGATATTGTTCAGAGTATTACAGAGACAAAATGAAGAATAAATGAAGAGAGTATTCATGAAATCTAACTGGGGTTCTAAGGGGAGCTAATATTGAAAATGAGGAGAGGCAGTCCTCCGAAGAATGATGGCAGAGCATTTTCTAGAATGGATGAAAGATGCCAGAGTCACAGATTTGAGAAGCCCATAGACTCTCAACAGAATGAGTAAAAAGAAATCTAGATTCATCCACATTGAAAGGACAAAACGCTAAAATAAAGAAAAAGCAAGAAAATCAGCCAAATAAATTTTACAGAAGTATAGTACTTAGAATAACAGACGACTTCTCAACAGTGACATTGGAAGTCCAAAATTAGTAGAATAATACCTTCAAAGTACTGGATGTAAAAGAACTGTTGATTCAAAATTGTATGTCTAGTTAAACTGACCTTCAAAAGCAACAGTAAAATAAAGATATTTCTGGACATTAAAAGAAATGGGTAAGTCTAAAGTGTGCAATGTAATGAAATCTCACGATTGTAGTTCCATCCCCTATCAAGATATGGAAGGAACATCTCCCAAGAAAAATCTATCATACCCCTTTCCAGTCAATCCCCATTCTCCCACCCCCACTCTACAGTAACCGTTTTTTTATACTCTTTCCACTGGGGAGAATTTTTTGTAAGTTCCAGAACTTCATACAGAAGGAATCCTACTCTTTTGCACTTTTTATGTATTCTTGTTTTAGGCTTCTTTCAGGATGTTTCTGAAGTTCATTCATATTTTTGCATGAATTGTATGTCATCCTTTTTTATTGTTAAGTGGTGTTCCATTGGATGAATATTCCACTCTTTATCCATTTTCCTATTGATGGGTGGCTGTGCCAGTTTGGGGCTTTTAGGAGTAAACTGATATAAGAATTCTTATGCATGTCTTTTTGTGGATGCTTATTCTTTATCAGCTCATGTGAAACATTTGCAAAAAATGATTCGTTGATGCAAAGCAAAGTTCAACAATATTCAGTGAATCAATACCAAACACACACATTCTCTGAATAACAAAATATAAACCAGTAAGGAAAAGAATTTAAAAACACATACATTTGTACATTTAAACACACTTCTAAATAATTCATGGATTAAAGGAGAAACCATAATGGCAAATAGGAAAAAAAAAAGCAAAAGATTTTTTTAAATTGCATATGATAGTGTGACATGCAGCTACAATGGCACTTAGAGGAAAATTTATAGGCTTAAATTCATCTATTAGTGGGGGAAAAAAAGGCAGAAAGGACAAGACATCCAACTTAAGAAGAAAAGAATGACAGAATTAATCCAAAAAAAAAAAAAAGGAAATTGTAATAATAAGCACAAAAATTAGTGAAATGGAAAGTAAAGATATACTACAGAGGAACAACACACCCGAAGTTGGTGTTTTGGAAAGATTAATAAAATTGACAGACTTCTAGCAAGATTAATTAAGAAAAAGGAATAGGAAGCACAAATAACTACTATTAGCAGTAAAAAAATGATCATAACCATTACAGATTACATTTTATATAAAAGAATATAAAGAAACTATTATGAAAATAAATGTAAAATTTAAATAAACTAAATAAACTCCATACACACACACTCACACATAAAACTTAACAAAAGTGACATAAATGTTCTTTCTGGAGGCATGCTTTGTCTCAAAACTTCTCTGCTCAACTTGCAAGTTTATTAGGTATATTTCTGCTTCTCAAGTTACTGCAGAAGTAAAATGGAAAATGAGAACTGAGAAACTACAGGAGTTGAACGGTTGAAATTTGCAGCTATTGCTCATTTCCAGTTGGTAAATTACTTTGCAATTTGCACATAGTCCCAGGGATTGTGACCCTTAATATACAGTCTGGAAGAAAATACCAAATAAAAATCCTGGTTGCCACACCTTTAAGTCCTTTGAGTGGATTAAGATGACTCCCTGTAAACTCTCTTCAATTAGACAGAACGGTTCAGGGAATAAGACTGAGGCAAGAATCCTGATAAGCTCAAAGGATCATAGTTATGTTTAGAGGGAGATCTCACAAAGAAAATAGCATGCCTCATTTTACACAGTGAAGGGAATCATTTTTTTAAAATACTGGAAGAATTTTGTTTCTAAAAATGCCAACAGCCTGGATTAAAAGAGACTGTGATTGTTCAATATAGCAAGGCTGCAAACATCTTATAACAAGCAGTAGACTGAGAAAGCCCCTCTTCAGATGTGGCTGAGAAAAACTATGAGGATGGATGGATGATCCAAAGAGTTCAGGTAAGAGCCTTCTCTGTGTTTCTTTCTAATTTTTACCTATTTTTTCACATATTGTATATTGTCCTAGACTGTATACATCAAAAATGTAAGGAATCTTCAAATAATATATTCCATCTTAAAAGAGGATTAAGGAAGTTTGCTAAATATAGCATGAATAAACAAAGCCAGTTGCATTTTATATACCAGTAACAAACAGAAAACATAACTTAAAAAAATACAATTTAGAAGAGCAACAAAAACATAAGATACACAGAAATATATCCAACATGATATGTGTAAGACCATGATGTGGACAGTTTTAAAATTTGAAAGCCATAAAGGAGATCAAATAAATGGAAGAACCAATCATGTTCATCGATAGGAAGATAATGTTTTAAAGATGATAACTGTCCCCAGATTGATCTCTAGATAAAATGCAGTTCCAATGGGAATCCCAGGATTTTTGTGAAACTTCTAAAATTTATAAGGAATGGCAAACAGCCCAAAAGAATCAAGACACTACTAAAGAAACTAACCCTACCAGATAACAAGACTTTTTAGGAAGTTCTAATAATGAAGGCAAGGTGGTGTTGGTGAAGGGATAAATAGAAAACTGAAGAATACAAAGCATACAAATTCTGTAATTCTATTACAGTAAAATTAAGAATAAACAGCCAACTGGGAGTTGCTAGGCCTGGGGGTGGGAGAATGATGAAAATTCTGGACCTAGACAGAGGTGACGGTTGCACAACATGGTGAATGTACTAAATCCCACTGAATTGTTAACTTTAAAATGGTTGCTTTTGTGTTATGTAAAATTCACCTCAATTAAAAAATACAATAATAATACTAAAAAAAAGAATTTCTGTTTGTTAAGAAATATAATAGTGTAGGGGCGCCTGGGTGGCATAGCGGTTAAGCGTCTGCCTTCGGCTCAGGGCGTGATCCCAGCGTCATGGATCGAGCCCCACATCAGGCTCCTCTGCTATGAGCCTGCTTCTTCCTCTCCCACTCCCCCTGCTTGTGTTCCCTCTCTCGCTGGCTGTCTCTATCTCTGTCAAATAAATAAACAAAATCTTTAAAAATAAAAAATTAAAAAAAAAAGAAATATAATAGTGTAAAAAGTAACTCACAAGCTGAGTGAAATATTGCAACACAAATAAACTGACAAAGAATTCAATTCCAAAATATATTATGTCCTCACATGAACGTGCTTTTACAGAAAACAAAATCATGGGGCGCCTGGGTGGCACAGCGGTTGAGCGTCTGCCTTTGGCTCAGGGCGTGATCCCGGCGTTGTGGGATCGAGCCCCACATCAGGCTTCTCCGCGATGAGCCTGCTTCTTCCTCTCCCACTCCCCCTGCTAGTGTTCCCTCTCTCGCTGGCTGTCTCTATCTCTGTCGAATAAATAAATAAAATCTTTAAAAAAAAAAAAAAAAAAAAAAGAAAACAAAATCATGCCTTTCCCATGAACATGCAAAAAGTGACCAATATCCTTAAATCGAATTTAAAATCGAATTTAAATCTAATTTAAAATCTCAAGGAGACAGCATTTCACACCCATCAGATTAATAACAACAGTAATAATAATAATTACATAATATAATAACAATAAAAAGTCTCACAATACCAAATTTTAGCCAGAACATGAAGCAATGTTGTATCTTGTACACTACTGGTTGGATTACAAAATGCTGCAATTACACTGGAATTACCTCTAAAACTGCAGATGCTCTTTTCCTATTGCACCCCTAGGTAAGTACTCCAGAGAAACGTAACATATATGCCCCAGATGACATTGTTTGTAACAGCAAAAAATTAGAAACCATCTGACTGCCCATCATCAGTAGAATGTGTAAGTAAACCGTACATTCAGAGCACAATAAAGTGTATAGTAGTGAACATGAATGAACTTTGCCTCTACATATCAATGTGAATGAGTCTCAAAATTCAACATCAAACAAAAAAGCAAGCAGTAGAAGAATTTTATTTTGCAGGAGTCTATTTACATAAACGTTAAAATTGCAAATTAAAAACCGTAAATTAGGAATACATATATAGTAATATTTTATTTTGTTTTATTTAAAATTTTATTTTTAAATACTCTGTACACCCAGCATGGACTCAAACGCACGACCCTGAGATCAGGAGTCATATGCTCTACCAACTGAGCCAGCCAGGTGTCCCATAGAGTAATATTTTAAAGAAAACTGAGAGACTGATGAATAGAAAATGCAGGATAGTGGTTACTTTTTATAGGGGAAAAAGGGAGATCCAGATAGGAAGGGGCACACAGAGGGTTCGAAGGCACTGGGATTGTCCAGTTCTTATGCTGGTCGGTGCAAGTTTGCTCATTTTGTTATCTATTAACATTCTTTAAAGTGTGCTTATACATTTTACATGTATATGCTACATGCATGCTGTATCTCACAATTTTTAAAAAAGCAAGAAGAAAAACTTGGAGAGATCACAAATATATTCCAATTGGACAAGGAATAAAGTCAACCCACAATGTGCTATGAATAGGTATTTGTGATTTTGGAAGAAAAAAATAAACGCCCCATGATATAATGTTTTATCTGGATTCCAAAAATGCTTATCAGTTTCCATGGAGGAGTCTCAGGTATGCCACAGTTTCTCAAAGTAAAATTACTACTGCATTCTTTAGGATTCTTTTGGTTGTAAATGAGAACAACCTAAAAACCTAACCATCTTAGGCAAACAAGTGAAATGTATTGGAGGATTCATGGGACTCTGGGAGAGTAGGAGAGCAGCTAGCCTCAGAGATCGCACTTCTACCACAGAACCAAAGGGTTATAGTTCCCCTTTTTTTGCTTAAGACAGGTTTCTTAGGTTCTTAAACATACAATGAAAGGAATCCTAAATAATACAATTAGTAATTTTACTTCGAACAGACTTTTGCTGTCTTTTGCCTCTGTTTAACTCCATGGGCCCATTTTCCTCTCCTCTATCAGTGGCCTTTACAAGGCAAGAAATATGATTGATGACTATGCCAGGGCTTCATATTGCCAAGCATCTCCACACAGAGGAATGGAAAAACTTTCCCTGGCAACCAAGTTTTAAAATCTCAGAGAAAGGTTCTGAACGGCCCAGCCTAAGTCAGATGCCCATCCCTGGGCCCATCAACTGTAAGCAGGGGTAGGTAGGAGCTGTAAGAAGATGGTGACACCACCAAGTCAAGTCCCATTGCTTAAATGAGAGGGAGATTCCGTTTTATCCGTTAGCGCTCAGCTGAAGTATCACCTTCTCAGAAACACCTCTCCTAACTACACCGTCTACAGTGGGTGCCCTCCTCTTATCCTCTCTCATAGCACCTGTTGCTTTTGCAGCACTTACCACAATAGGTGGCTCCTTTAGTTTTATTTATTTGTTTACCTGATACGGTAGGCAAAATCATGCCCTCCCCCAAAGATGTCCACGTCCTAAACCTCAGAACCTGTGAATAAATTTCCTTACATGACAAAAAGGAGCCTTGTAGATGTGATTAAGGTTACTGGAACTTGAGATGGGGAGATTATCCCTGTGCGTCCAATCTAATCACGTGAATCTTAAAAGCCAAGGACCCTTCCCAGCTGCAGTCACAGAGAGATGTGACGACAAAGGGAAGGTCAAAGGAATGTGACATCAGGCTTGCTCTGATGTTGTTGGCTTTGATGATGGAGGAAGGAAGGCCAAGAGTCAAGGAATATAGGTGGCCTCTAGAAGCTGGAAAAAATAAGGAAATGAATTCTCTCCTTTAGCCTACAGAAAGAAACGCACCTTGATTTTAGCCTCTGTGAAACCGGTATTGGACTTCTGACCCACAGAACTGCAAGTTAATAAACTTGTACAGTTTAAAGCCACAAATTTGTGGTGATTTGTTACAACACCAATAAGCAACTAATATCCCTGTCCATTGTCTTTTACTAGAATGCAATCTTCAAGAAAGAGGGACTATTTTTTTTCATCTCCATGCACAGTAACTAGCACATACTTGTTGAATGAATAAATAGATTAATTAAATGAATGAACTAAGACATTTGTGACTCATATCCAGAAGTTCATCTTGCAGTCTTCATAGGAAGTGTTTATCTTCCCTCTATGGGAGCCACAAATGTGGAGAATCAAATAGAAATTGAAGCTGATGATCTCAAGTTTCTCTCTATGGGTCAGAAGGGAAAACTTAGGCTGAGAAAATGTGAAAAATGAGGCCTCTTCTGCAAAGAGAGAAGAATTATGCCAAGCCAAGAGAACAATCAAAGATGCTAGCAAATCATAGAGCTGGGACAGCACTTACTTTCTATTTGAGCCTTCAGCTGGGATGTGTTTTCAGTCAGCTGACACTTCCTATTCAATTTCCAGAAAGTTCCCACTGTCACAAGCCTGGTAAAATACTGGGTCATCCACATCAACTCCAAAATGGTCTCTTTTCCGGTGTAGTCAGATTTTGTGATTTATACCCATTAATGGAAACTAGTAACTTTTCCAGAAGAAAAATGATGGCATGTTCTGAGGAATGTATCATTTTTCAGGCAATTTGTTTTTCAAGAGGAGGTTCAAGTTACTGATCAGATAATTCACTCTGTCTCTATGGGTTCAGCAATAGAATACCTTTAGTACTCAGGACCCACTAGTTAAAACTGGCAGCTCTCTTCACCTGAGATAATAAAGTAGTTGGGCCATAAAATGAGCAGGCCACGTAAGGAAGGGGTAAAGGCAACATCATCTGAGACAGACTCAGAACCATTGAAATATAATGAAATATAATGAGCAAAACTGTTGGAGGGCTAAAAGAATGGGTCTTGACTATTTCCATGTAAAACTTTTGTTTCTACCTCATATCTCTAACCAAAGCCACATATACACGTATATATGTATATACGTATAAGTCAGCAGAAGCTAACAGATAATTTCTTACTTAAAACATGTACATATGGAATGGCTTTGCATGGTGGTCCAGCCAACTTATGAAGCTCCAGGCAGAGAAAATGTGCCTTACCCCAGAGTCCAGGAGCACCCACTGGCAGTAAATCATCATTCCCATCTGCAGATGAACTCCACATCTGAATTAGCCTTACTCTCACTTTCTTCTTCCCTTTCTTTCCACCAAATATTCTTAGATCCTTGAATTTCCATCTCTCTTCATGCTAACTGTGGAGGAAATGATTTTGGACGGAATTAAGTGGGCACAGGTGGTATATAGTACATACTAGCTCCCAGCATAACATCTGCTTCAGATTCTTCAAAGCTTCTTATTTTTACAACAGTCCTCTTTGTCTGTTCTCTCTTTTTTGTAGTTGTGTTGGGTTGTTTTTTTCTTCCTATTTCAAGTTCTTGGAAGAAAGAGGAAATGGGGTGGAGGACAGAGAAATTTCCATATGCTTCATCAGATGAGAGCGTGTAGTTATGTCTGTTGTTCTACGATGGCTCACAATTTCTAGACCAGCACTGTCCCAACAGAGCTTTCTGCGAAGATGGAAATGTTCTGTATCTGCACTAGGTCTGTCTACTAGCTTCATCGATCTACTGAGCACTTAAAATGTAGCTAGCCTAATGACTAATTGAATTTTTAATTTTGTTTAATTTTAAGTAATTTAAATTTAGCTATCGTGGCTAGTAGCGCCCATAAGGGGCAGTGCAGTTCTCAACACTCGATGAGCATTAGAGAATTCTAGTTCACTGCTTCCTATATGTTATACTTTATATATTACACTTGATTTATAAGATAAAATCTTTGAAGGTTAAAGTTTGCATCTCAAACGTTAATGTGTTCCTAAGCATAACCACTCTCTCTCTCTCTGAAGTTCATTCACACCTTGTTTCCTCTACTACTCCTATTCTCGACTCAGTCATATTACAATTACTTGCACACACATACACACACACACACACACACACACCAGAACACTAGATACCAGGAAGAAAGAAGTGGGCGTCATTCCTATGTATATTGCTTCTGCAAAAAAAATTTGAGAGAAAAGGGGGAAATGTGTGATGGCCAGTCTCATAACATTTTCAAATGTAAATATTAGGGAAAGTTTATAAATACAGTGCAATGTGTACATACAGAACCATGAGTTGCAGCTCATTACAGTGTACTTTTGCAATGACAATGCTTTGTCCAAAGTGAAACGTGTGATGAAGTGTTATCATTAACAAGAGAAGGAAAAGCAAAACAGAATTGGAGATTTTGTTAGGTTTAGATCTTTAATAACTTCAGACCTTTTTTTTTTTCCATCAAGGGATATTTTTCTTTTCTTAAGCTATTGTTGGTCAAGTGAATGTTTAATAAATAACTTGCTTTTATTCCTAAGTGGTAGGCTGGCCTGTGTAACTAATAAAGCCTGTTGTTTGACAGTCCTGCCGACTGTCTTTCTATCATAGAAAAAAGGTGGCTACATGCTCTTTTGAATCCAACCAGATCCAAAACCTCCCATCGGAAAGTTAAGGTTTGGTTTCTAAATTTAGTATCCATAGTTTTCTCAAATGTGACTGCTAACAAGAAGAAGAATTTCATTACAATAAAACATTCCTTAGGAGAACTAGCATACTGTTCCACTGGTCCCTTCCTATTGAATGCTGTCTCCACCAGCAAATACCAACATGGCAGGTTTCACCATGATCCTTCAAAGTTGAGCTATGGCCCTAACATCCCTTTTAGTAATGTTTTGGTTCCACTAGGAATCATATCTGAAATAGGATTGGTGTACATGGTTTATTTCGGAAGTATAGTCACACGTGTATGCCAGTAAGCAGGCAATACAGGAAAGGAAAGGTAATCAATGGGGAGTGTGTTATTAAGCCAGCTGCTATTATGAGTGACCGGAGTTTAATCCAAGGATTAAGTGGGATACAGTGTAAAATACTGGATAAGGGACAAAGGCCTTGGGATACTTATACTTTTATGGCCGTCAGTCATTGGTTAAGGAATGCCTTGGAGGGTATGTTAATTTCCAGACACATCAGTTAGGTGGAGTTGGTTCTTCTGACAAAGGGCAGAAGCTGGCCATTAGAAGCCAGGCTGGCATGCACCAGGAGGGTGAATGGTTCTGAGGGCATACGGGCAGAGTTTTGACAGCATCTACTACATAAATATTAAATGCAATGGAATTCTTCTTAAAGAATAGCAATTTTATAGAGTTCATTTTAGTTATTCCAAATATTGCATTTTCTAGCTGAAAGAAGGACTAGTTTAGAATTTGGTGGTTTTTCCATATTCAGTTCAATATTTAATGATTTTCAATAATGACCTCCCCATATTTCTAAGAATAAGGAGGATTCATCTTTATTTTGTACAGAAGCTACTCTATATCCTTGATGTACTAATTTGCTTTAATTTTTATTCATATGAAATAACCTGAACTTTTAAAATATTCCAGGTTTGGATCCACTAATGAATGCGCCCTATATAGAAATGGCATAGAACTCCATGAAAGTCCAGTTGTAAACCTCCCACATTGATGAGATATATCAAGAAAGAAGACACGAAGAGCCTGAAGCTTTCACCTAAATTACGTGTGTACGTTGACTTAGTGTACTCAAAACATGACATGATTAAACAGTAAAACCCCATAGCTTCACTCAGGCACATGCGAAATTATAATGGAATGTACTTGTCATAGATCATACTCAACAGAGAAGTTTCTCCCTCAGAGAAAGTCAGGACTTTACGTAACATCCAAGGTAAACAACATGAAGCAGACCACCGAAGCCCTATCAATGAGGGTGATACGAATTTGGTGAAGAGTACCCAGCATGATGAAGTATGGAAGGAGAGTTACCATGAAAACCACTCACAGAACCACAAAGCAGAAGAGAGGTGTGATCAAGGGTCCCAAAGCAGAACCAAAATGAAGGACTATGAGACAAATTCAAGCATCCAACTGGGTACAGGCACTGCAAAGAGGGATAGAGGAAGGGAAGAGAACTAGGAGGGGTGAAAAGTGGTTCAGGGTCTCATCTGGGAATGCTAGTGACCACTGGGGGCTCACGTGGCCTTGGAAAATCGCTGCAGCCAGAAGCATTCTTCGTAGAACACTGACACACATGGAAACAGCACCCTAAATGACAAGGCTCATTACGCTCTGTATTCCCTATATCTGGCATGTGACTTAATGTATCTTTGGGATTATGCCCAGTTGATTGATAATTTTTAAGTATTGACAAAGATAGCCCATATTCATTGTAGAAAGTTTTGAACATGCAGGGGAAAAATCAAAGAAGAAAATTAAAAATCTACCTCCCCAGAAATGTTTGTATTTTTTCCTAGAGTTTTAGCAAGAAATTATAACATAATATATAACCTGCAGTTTATAATTTTTTAAAAGATTTTATTTATTTATTTGACAGAGACAGAGACAGCCAGCGAGAGAGGGAACACAAGCAGGGGGAGTGGGAGAGGAAGAAGCAGGCTCATAGCAGAGGAGCCTGATGTGGGGCTTGATCCCACAACGCCGGGATCACGCCCTGAGCCGAAGGCAGACGCTTAACCACTGTGCCACCCAGGCGCCCCTATAATTTTTAACTTAATACTTGAGAGCACCATTATTTGACCTAGTTATACTTCATCCAATTGTGAAAATACTTCTGAGAACATAGTATTTTTGGAGGTAAAAAATGTCACTACCACCAATACATCATACACAAAAACACATGAAAGAACAAAATGTTGGTTTCTGTTGGGATTGTCACTTCCTAACACGTCAGGGTGACCATGCTATTCACACTGTTAATGTTTCAGTGTCTCAGCAGGAAACGGATTACACAAATAGGAACACACTTCGAAGAGGGTTTGGAAAAGGATGTAGGGAAACTGCAAGTACCCAGGAGGTAGGAACAACAGGACTACTACCACCCCCAGATCTGAAGAGCAGTCACCAGAATGTGGAAGGAGAATCATGTGCAGAGGACCACTTTGACAGGGCCTGTTATCTGGGTCAAGGGAGAGAGCCAACCTAAGACAACTCTGCTGGGAGGGACTTGGGAAGGAATATTCACCAATCTTACTCTTCATCTCCTTTGGCTTTCTGCCAGTGTTTCCCCTCTCCTTGCTAAAGCCAGACATCATGGAAGTCTTTCAATGGCGTCCAAACAGGAAGCTTTCTGTGGCAGAAAGCAAGGCAGAGAAATGTATAGAGGGGACTCTGTCAAGCACCAGGTCTACTTCTCTTGTCTATACATTCTGGGTAGCAAGACCTGTCTCTCTTTCCCACATTCACTTAATTATTCGCTTATTCAACAAAGATTTTCAAACATCATGTTACTACTAGTATAAAGTGGGAGTGGTTGTGGTGGTGCAGATGATCTAAATATCCAGCAGTAGGGGATTGTTAAGTGTGGATACATCAAATGATGGAGTTCTATGCAGGTGGTAATAATGTATAGTATTCAAATAGTTATGTCAATTCTCGTTTTCACTTCAGTATACTGGCAGGGCCATGTTTGGAAGGAATTAAGATGGTAAACAATTGAACCATGGGTCTAAAGGTAAAAAGCATTTTATTCAGACAGGTGTGGGCAATTTACTAAGTGTCTGTGTGAATTCCTTTCCATCTCCTATGTATGAAAAAAAATTCTCTGTAGTTTGGTTCAGAGTTCTAGTTTAATTTTGATTTCCTTTTTTTTCCTGGCAGTCAACATACAAATTTGATATCAGAGAAGACTGTTTCAGTTCAGACATTAGACACAATCTACACACAAAGCTTAAGTTGTTGCAGAATAAAGATAATACCAACATGCCCTGTTTCCACTTACTCCGTCCTACTAATTATTTTCTACCTCCTACTTTATGATGTTTTATCAAGTTTTCTTTAGCGTCGACAGCTGACCTAAGTGTCAAATTTTAGTCCAGTCTTAATACAATAACAAAGTGTATATAGCACATATAAAACAATCTCTCTGCAGCAGCACCAATAAGAATAACTTTAACCTCACCTAACCAGGTCACTTTTCAGGGAGAATAAAAGAAAACTCCCTCTCGTCTAGGTCATAATGACCTTGATTAGTCTCCAGGCCACAATGGCTTCCAATTGTTCTTCGTACCAACCTGAACTGACCAGCCACGTTGCTTTTCTAACTAGAAGCTTTTCTGGAAAGGCCACAAAGATTAAACTCCTTATCTAAATCATGAGACTTTTCGGCTATTGGCATTTTTAGTTGCAAAAAGATAGATTAAAGTCTTAGTATTCTGTTGGATTAAATAACTCATTGCACTTTGACAAAATATATGAGTTAGTGTGTTTGAATAGACATAAATGCCCTTATATAGTAGCACATTTTGTGTAGGGTCATATAAATGAGAAGAGATAATTTGTAAAAAAAATAAACATAATATTCACTATTGTTAACAATCTCAGAAAAATTGGCATTTGCTTTTTATGGCATTTGTTCAATACTCCTTCAACTGACAGAGGGTTTTACTCTCCCCAGAGGAGAGAGAAGCAAAATCTTCCTGGGGAAATAGTGTGTTTATTGTTTATTGTGGGTAGGTGCCTCTATTTTCTTAGCCTAGTGAAATGCTGTGACAAATTTCCTTCTACAAGAGAAAACTGACATTATGTAGACAAAACCCAGATAATTGTAACTGTAAATCATCCCTCCTTAGATCTTAAGGTGCTCTTTGTGGGTTATTCAAAAAGTGAGTTTACAGAGTTATTTTTAAGAAGCCGGTTTTATCACAAGGTAAGAAATCATTGTAAGTATTTAAACAACTAATCGATACTTTTCAACATTATCCCCTAACCAATTCAAGCATCATTCTTCGTTTGGGACAAGCTTTCTGGCTGTGGTTGAATAAAATAATGGCTCCTTAGCACTCGCAGACTTCTGTTCATGTAGCACCAAAGCCGCCTGCAAACTTTGTCCCCTGTTTCGCCACCCTTTGCATACCCTCTAAAGGGTTCAACAAATTGTCAATTTTTTTTTCTGAGTTAATTTTTTTATGGCACACACTTTGCCCATAGAGGTGGGGGAGTGGGGGAAACACATGTTTAGGATTGTGGCCATTTTAAACTAAGGGGTTGCCAAATCACAAACAGTCTTGCAGCTGATCCACTTTGCAATGTTGTCACACATGCCTAACAAAATATTGTACTACCGACACAATCGTCGTATTCTGCACTGGTAATTAACCTTGTAGAGTTATTTTAAACAAGCCTCATGCATATGTCATAAAGCAAATGACAAATTAAATGTTCAGATATGATTACGAAAGCTATTTTCCTTTTGGATTTAATTCTGTTCCTGCCGAAGCTTCTGTTAAGTCGTATTTTATAGACCCATCGTGCCACAAAGAACTTTAAAGACCCCAAGCACCCTTTACATTTTTGTTTTTGTTTTCTTTGTTTTAGGGTGAGGCCCAGGGCAGTGATATGATTTGCCCAAGGTTACACAGCTAGTTCGGATGGAATCAATAATAGATTCCCCTGACCTTGCATTTAATATTCGTTGCTCTGGTCTTTGTCTTGGTGGATTAAACATATGGCCCAATGTGAGGAGAGGAAATATTTGGCCTTATGGATTAAAAACAAACTTATGCATTTGCCTCTGAAAAATGTCCAAGATTCACTCCTGTTCTCCTCTTTGCCTTTTCGATTACTTCCACATTAACCCAACTTTGTCCAGGAAACTTAACAATTTTCCAAACTCATTAAAACCTCAAAATTCCATTTATCTGAACAAATACCAGTTGGCACTTCAATACCATCACTTGTGCTATCTCAGTAATTTGTTTTCTAGCACCCTAGGCTGAGGTGATAAAAATATACCTTCTCTTTGGAAAAGGACACTTAAAGATATGTTCCAGGCAGGTAGACTATGAGACCTGTGGAACTTCCAGTCAAGGAGCTGAATACACAAAGCCAAATATCCTGGTCGCATGTATGTGGAGGGGAATAGCTAAATGAAAACAGACTGGAAAAACAGAGACTCTTGTTTTCATTACACTTGCTACCTATTCATTTTTAGGACCTAGAATCATATTTATCAGGGTTGACATATGTGCCCACATCATTTTCTCTTTGACCCTAATATCTCACTCCACAATTAGTGTATTTGCAGCAAAGATGATTTAATATCACTCAAATGTTCATCTCACTGCTATGATCCTTGGCTATCATTTTCATCTTCGTGTTCTAAAATTCAGGGATTTAGCCCCAAACTACAAATCATTAGTGATAAAATTAATTTAATCATTCTTTGTTCCACTCTTACACAGCAACTTCTCTTAATCCTGAAATGCCACTTAAAGTGGAAAAATTTATAATGGGTATGTATTTTCCATGTTATTATGTGTTTGTGACACAAAGGAAACTGAGAGATAAGAAGAACACATTTGGAGTGATTTTCACAATGATTGTTTCTAATCTGTTTCTTCCATAGTTTCAGCTTGGGGCTTTAACATTTTGCAAAGACATAGCAGGCAGCTGATGCAGCCCCACTTCCTCACACCAGTTTTACTCAGCTGGGTGTAGGTGGAATTGAATGTCTAATAAATGGACCATAAAAGAAATATTCATTTTTTTTCCTGACCACAAATGACCACATCTAAGCCATATATGTACATCACGGTGTTGGTGGAAAGATACACAAATAAGCTGATGAAGGGTGAGAAACCACTCGACAGAAGTAGACAGACTAATTCTATTTCTCTTTCTTTATAATTTGGAGCAGTAGCTCACTATTCCCTTGACTTTACTTCTGCGAATTCTAAGTACACTTGGTACACGTGCATATACATCCACACTTCCCTCAAATGTCCACACATTCCCTCAAATCACAGCACTTAAAGGAAGAAACTCATTTATTATTTCCAGGTTTTCTGTGATATTTCTATTTCATAATGAATATCCATGTGGCCAGGAGGACTGCAAGGGTAATAACATTGTAGGCAGGTGCTGTCATTGCCCTCTCTATGGCCTCAACATTCATGTCTACACACCAAAGGCTGCTTACTGCAAACATCTGTGACTCTCTGCCTGGGCTCTTTTGCAGTCATGGAGCCCTACTCAGCCCATTTGCAGGTCCGACATGAAGTGTCAGAGAATTCACACCTTGGAAGCAGCCCTCAACCAATCATAGATGAGGGTTTAGAAGATAACTACTCCAGCTTCTTTAGCTGTCAGCTGAGATAACTCTGAAGCATGTCCTACATTGTCTCCTTTGGTTCTCCAGCAGGACTGAGCTCCAGTTGACCAACAGTAGTAAGTTTACTTATGGGGCTTCCTTCCCTTCCCTGTTTCACTTCTTTACAACCTTATAGTGTTTACCGTGATCAGCTTCCAAATAAACTACTTGCACTTGACTCCTTGTCTCAGAGCTGGCTTTTGGAAGAATGCAGACTGAACCAGGCATTGTGGTTGAAAAGTATAGCTCTTTATTAACCTGGACTTCATTCCGACCCTAGCTCTACCATTTCCTTACTGTACAACCAGGATCAAGTTAATCAAAACTCCCTGGACTTCAGTTTCCTGTCTTTAAAATAAGAGTAGGCATAAAAAAGTTATTGATAAGATTAGTTGAGATAATATAGATAAAGATTTTATCACAGTAAATGGCACATAGCAAGCATTTAATGCATGTTAACTCTTTATTCCAGTTATCTACTGCTGTGTAACAAACTAGCCAACACTTAGTAACATGAAAGAGCCATGATTTTGCAGAAATGATTCTTCTGGGTGTCTCCCCCTTGGAGTCTGTTGTGCAGTTACAGTTGGATAAAGGCCAAGAGTCATCTGAAGACTCGGTCGAGTTGGAGATCCCACATGGCTCATTCAAAAGGCAGGCAGTGCACTGGATGCTGGTGCTGTCAATCAGAGCACCCATGCCTGGCATTTTCATATGATTTGGGCTTCTCACAACATGATGGTTAGGTTCTGAAAGGGTGCATCCCAAAAGTGAAGGTTACCAGAGACCCAGGAACAAACTGCTTACCTTTCTTGACCTAGTTTCAGAAGTCATACCCCTTCATTTACACTATATTTTATTGGTTATAAATAATACTTGAAAGCCAGTCCAAATAAAAGAGGAGAGGAATTGGACGTCAGTTTTTCATGGGAGAAGTGTCCAAAACTTTTAAATCTGTATTATTATTATTATTATTACCACTTATCAGTATCACTTCCTTCTGGCTGTGAAAATTCACCAAATATTTGTTGTATTAATTAATACAATTATGTACACATCATCCCATCATCACTCTCATTCAGTCAGTTGCCAAGCCTTTTCTGTTCTATCCACAGTCATCTTTAATAACATATACAGCATCTTTAGGTCTGTTCCATTTTCTCCCTTATTATTGACCCAACCCTTGTGATTTATGCCTGTGTTATCTTGCACCTGCACTTTTGTGATAGGTTTATAACTAGTCTTCTGATCTCCAGCCTCTTCTTTGTCCTATTCGTCTCATACCTTGCACCCAGATTAATCTTCCTAGGGTTCAGCCTTAATCATGTTTAAATTCTGCTCACAATTCTTCAATGCTCACTCATTGTTTACTTAGTAAAATTCAAACCCTTGGAATTCAATATGAAGCATTGTGAAATATGGAAAAATTAAGGCTAAAAATAATAATAAATACTTACATTGGAACAGACATTATTCTAATTGTTTTATAGATATTTATTTGCTTAATCCTTACAAAAACCTTATGAAGATACTATTATTATCTCATTTTACACTAAGGATCCACTTACAAATACTTGATATCCAAACTGATCATTCCATTTCATCCCTGCTTTCTCCCCATATACTCAGCAAACATAGAGAAATGTAGAATAAACAATAGTATGTTCTAAATACAATAGCCAGGGGCGCCTGGGTAGCGCAGTCGTTAAGCGTCTGCCTTCGGCTCAGGGCGTGATCCCGGCGTTCCAGGATCGAGTCCCACATCGGGCTCCTCCGCTGGGAGCCTGCTTCTTCCTCTCTCACTCCCCTGCTGTATTCCCTCTCTAGCTGGCTGTCTCTCTGTCACATAAATAAATTTTAAAAAATCTTAAATAAATAAATAAATAAATAAATAAATAAATAAATAAATAAAATAGCCAAATGTAAAGAAAAAGAAATCACCAAGGGATTCGAAACAAAGAAGGACCTGAAACCCTAAATGCCTAGTCAGTGCCATTGCAGCCCTATCCTTTAATGGTAGAATGTGTGGTTTTGAACTCACAAAAGTGGAGGAGTTGGAAGTGGAAACCCAAAGAATGGTTTCCTTGAGGGGAAAAAAAGCGATTAGAAAATCTGTTTGCTGGGGCGCCTGGGTGGCACAGCGGTTGAGCGTCTGCCTTTGGCTCAGGGCGTGATCCCGGCGTTATGGGATCGGGCCCCACATCGGGCTCTTCTGCTATGAGCCTGCTTCTTCCTCTCCCACTCCCCCTGCTTGTGTTCCCTCTCTCGCTGGCTGTCTCTATCTGTCAAATAAATAAATAAAATCTTAAAAAAAAAAAAAAATCTGTTTGCTGACCCAATAAGAATTTAGTATCTACTCTGAGCTCTTGGTGGGAAAAAACCACTTCAATGAAAATTTAAGACCTCAACCGGTGCCACATGCAGATGTAAGCTATAAATTTAGATGTAATAAATGGCAAAGAAAGGCCCAAAATAAGCAAACTATATGGATATTATCCTAAAATGGTGATGGCTTTGGGCCTGAATATTTGAGCCCCTGACAGAGGAAACAAAAAGCCACTCTAGTCTGCTTAAGATTCTCTCCTCCCTCTGCTCTTCCACCACTCTCTCTCCTTTTTCCCTCTCTCTCTCTCACAAATAAATAAGTCTTTTTTAAAAAAAATGGGGTGATTGGGTGGCTCAGTCAATTGAGTGTCTGACTTTTGGTTCCAGCTTAGGTCATGATCTTAGGGTTATAAGATTGAGCCCTGAGTCAGGCTTCACACTCAGACGGGAGTCCACCTGAGATTTTCTCTCTGCCCTCTCCCTCTGTCTCCTGCTTGCTCTCTCTCTCTCTCTGAAATAAATAAATAAAATTAAAAAAAAAAGAAAACCACTCTTCAGGGACATTTATATAAAAGCACATGAGACTCCCACAAAGGAAAAAATGTCCCTGCTAAAGATAAACTCATAATATAATTTAAAAATTCAAACATTCTGAGAAAGCAATTCACCATTAGAAAGATTCAGAAGGTACAGCAAACAGATATAATAAAGAAAGAGCCAAAAGCAACTTTAAAAAGAGGAATACTTAAAAAAACTAAGAATTAAAACATAAATATAAACCATAATGAAAGACCAGGATTCTTTTTCAGAATCAGCAGATATAAAAAATAATCAAATAAAACATTTAGAAATAAAAATTATAGTCAGTGAGATTAAAACTCAGAGAATAAATTCGATAACAGAATAGATATGCCTGAAGAAAGAATTGAGACTGAAAAAGTCCTCTGTCTTCAAAATAGCATGAGTATAAAATACATTTAGTCTTGGACAACACATTGAAATACTACTGTAGAAAGAAAAAAATTTTTAAAGCAACAACAGGACTTCTGCTTCCACCCATGATGGACTAAGCTTATTATCATCTTTGTTTACTGTCTGGTAGCACTTTTTGGACTGTAGTGCAAGCTGGAGAAGCCCAAACAGAGAACTGAAGTCGTCTTAGCTAAACCAGTGAAGATTAGAATCAAGGCTACTGAAGCAACTAGAATATGCAGGGAAAAGTACCAGAGAGGAATAATTACAGAGAGAAATGCCTCTAGGATTTAGATAGATGTTCCTTTGAGGCTTTGATCAAACCCTAAGTTGCACATATGCAGAATGAAACTTCAAAACATTGGGCAAAGAACTATTTAGAAAAAAATCAGTAATCTAGAAGATTCAGGAGAAATGTTTCGGTTTCAACTAATGAGGGTGAAGATACTGAAATGAGCACCCTACAAATTCACTAAAGACCTTAGGAAGACCATGCCTTGGGAATAGAGTCAATTTAACCCTAGAGGAAAGTCTACTCTAAACCCTCTCTCACAACATTTTAGAACAAACTTTAAAAAGATCAAGGTGACCTGCAAATAAATTAACTGCCTTTCAGAAAAAAAAAAAACCCACAATATTCTTCAAAGAAAGATGACAAAATCTAGACATTCAAGATGTTGAACTGACAATGTCCAACATGCCACCAAAAATCACAAGCCATGTGAAGTAAAAAACAAAACAAAACAAAAAATTTGACTCATAATTGGAAGAAAAATTGGTCATATATAGACTAAAGTGAAACTAATGATGGAATTTCAAATAGCTAGTGAAGACTTTCAAATAGCTAGCATAAATATATTCAAGAATTTAAAGTAAGACATAAAAAAGTGAGGAAACAAATGGAAAACTTCAATAAAAAATTATAAACTATAAAAACAACTAGCAGAAATGACAAATGTTTTAATAAAGTGACCATGTATTTCTTGTCCACATTAATGCAGAAAAAAGATAATAAAGTAACAATTCCACAGTGCTGAGGAAAAATATCAACTTAGAATTCTATATCCAAATCAAGTATTGTTGAAGCTTGAGAGCAAACTAAATATATTTTTAGAAAAGATAAGAAAGTTTATATTGCAAATATGCATATTAAAGACCTCAGCTCCTCACTATAAACACCACTGAAGGATCTACCTCAGCAAGAAAATAAATTAAACTCAGAAGAAACAGTGGAACACAGGAAGTAGTAGCAAACAAGTAAATTAAATAATTAAATGTGGGTAAATATAAGTAAGCATTGGCTGTAAGAAGAGCAACAATAAAATGAAAAATAATTGTAGCAATAACAATAGTAATAATAGTTTACGCATATAACTGAAATATTAGAGGACAATATTTTGGAGGGTGAGAATAAGACTTTAAAAATGTGAACGATTTTTTGGGGCACCTGGGTGGCACAGCGGTTAAGCGTCTGCCTTCGGCTCAGGGCATGATCCCAGCGTTCTGGGATCGAGCCCCACATCAGGCTCTTCTGCTATGAGCCTGCTTCTTCCTCTCCCACTCCCCCTGCCTGTGTTCCCTCTCTCACTGGCTGTCTCTATCTCTGTCAAATAAATAAATAAAATCTTAAAAAAAAATGTGAAGGATTTTAAAATGCTTGTAAATTCATTGCGTGGGAAAGCAAAGAGATAGTAACTTCAGACTTTAACAATATTCTATCATGAAGTATAAACTTCAACCTTTTTAAGGTCAATTTTTCACTTAAACATAAGGACAGATTCTAACAAATAAAAATAAAATTTTAAAGAAATAAGGAAAATTTTAACAATTAAGGTAGGAAAGATGGTGAGGGTCAGGAGAGAAGTAGAGGTAATACATGGTAACTTTATTTTTTTTTAATGATTTTTTATTATATTATGTTAGTCACCATACAGTACACCCCCGGTTTCCGAATTACATGGTAACTTTAAAATGCAAAATACAAGTGGAAATACACCCGAGCACATAAGTAAACCTCAACAAATGTAAATGAACAAAAAAAAAATCAAATGTTGTTTATGAGAGAATACCTAAAATATAATCATACTGAAAGACTGTAAGTATCAAAGAAGAAAATGATATGTCAGAAAAACACTGACCAAAATAAGCTATTATAACAATTAATATGAGACAAGATAGACTTTAAAACCTAGAGCATTATTAGATAGAAAAGAGGAACTACTTAATATTAAAAAAAAAAAGTTCACCCAGAAAGATATGATTATCCTGATTTTCAACATGTGCAAGCAAAAATAGAAAGAATTCTAAGAAATTCACAAATCTTTAAATATAGATGGAGATTTTTTACACACCTCTTTCAGAAACTGATAGGTCAGCCAGAGAAATTAAGAAAATTGCCAAGTCCAAAACCTGACTTCATTCCATTGATGTGCTTTGTCTGTCCCGTCTCTGGATGTTCAAATCTCAAAAAGACTTTGAGTTCCAGTTTAACTGTGCCCTTTGTGCCCCTTTCCCTCCTGTCTTTCCCATAGACATGAGGCATCCTGCTGGTACTAGTACTAGTGGTTAATAATGCTATAATTATTTTATATGTTAATCCTCACAACTCTATGAGATAAGTACTATTATTTTCTTCATTCTACAGATGAATAAAGTCACGTAACAATGAAGAGCGCTCATGCAAAGCTTTACCACTACCTTTCTAGCAGCATGCCCCTTTCTGTTTGACTTCACTGTTACCCATACTAAGTGTCTTGTCTTTCTTGATTGAGTTGAAGCTTTTTAACAGGGACATTCTTCAGGCGTTTTTGTAATTCCCAACTCCCGGACCCTGTACCCCATTGACTCGCAAGATTCTTTGCCCACAATAGGCACCTAAAAATATTTTTTGAATGGATTGTTGCTTTGTTTTGTTAGATTTAATTTGTTATGGTTTCCCAAGGAAAGGTAAATACAGTCATGAGTCTGGCATAAACCTATTTTGGCAGACAGAGCAGATGTGGAAAGCAAACAATCTTTACTTGTGTTTAGCCACCATAAAATGTATTAGGCCACTTACCAAATATAGTGACTTACTAAAAAAAAATTCACACAGCAGGTAAAGCAGGCATGGTTCCTGCTTTCCAGGAAGTCTGTCTTTCAGAAAAAATGTAGTGAATAAAAGATGGAAGACTTGAATGGCCACGCTATACTCTGACTGAAGACAACTTCATTTCTTCAGCCGATACTTAGATACTTTAATTCATTTAATCCTTAAAACAACCTTATGAGTTAGGTCTTATTGTTTCCCACATTCACACATGAGGAAAACAAAGAACAGACAATTAAGTAACTTGATAAAGTCACAAAGACAGTAATTGTTGGAGGTGGAACTGTAACCCTAGAATCTAGCACCCGGAACTTCACTCTTACACAATACTATCTCTAACAGGATTATATGGTTATGCTGATGTCAAATCATCAGTTTAAAAACCAAAATCACAGCCATGCAAGATTCCTGATCCCTCACCACCACAAATAGCTGTGATGTTTGTCACCAACAGCTTTCCTCCAAGGAGCGTTATAGGCATTTGCCAGAGAGGAAATACATTATGGACCATGTGGTAGATTGCAGTATTGATGCCATTTTTCCCATCAGAGGAAGAATATATTTCCCTTACCCCCATCATTTATGTCAGCTTTGGCCAAATGATTTGCTTTGGCTAATGGAATGCAAGTAGACATGACAATATGCCAATTCCAAGTTTATACCTTTGGATGTTTCATGTGTTTCCACTAATCTTTCTTGCACATGAACCATTGCCATGTGAGGAACATGCCTTGGGTAGCCACTGATCCAAGGAGCATGATAGACTCTTGGAACAAAAATGGGTCCAACTTACAACATGGAGCCAAGCATGACTGAGCCAAGCCCAGATCAGCCAACTGTTCACTGACCCACAGACCCTAGAATAAATGATTGGAAGCAACTGAGCTAGAGTGATTTGTTACACAGCATTATTATAACAATAGCTAACAGATACAGGCTGACACCAGGGGTTGTAGAACTTACTTTGCCATCAATGACTATTGCCTTACTCCTTTTCTAACAATAGAAATTCCCGGGGCAAGTGGGTGTGGGGTCCAATTAGAAGAATAAATGTCAAAATCAAAAAAGATACATTTGGGAGTTTTTCTGCCATGTTGGCATTTTACTCACATATGAAAGTCCCTGAAATACCGCTTGTTGGCTGTGCTGTCATGATCCGTTCTATAGACATTTTGATGCACTTTATTACAAACTTTAAAAACATATTAGCAGCTGTTATTTTATATCACAATGGATTAATAAGATGCATTTTCACAAATAAGACACATTTTAGATAGTTTTGAAAAAATTTCAGTGTGAAAATCTTGTGCCAGGATTCCACATTTTAAATGACACATTTCCAAATAGCCTAAAGTGAAAACGCTCAAGTAATATGCCTATTTGTACTGTGCTTGAAACTAGCAGCTCCCCCAGCAACCCAGGAAACACGCAACCTTTCTACAAATTGTGTTGTTTTCTATTGTAGCGTTTGAAATTCAGGGAAAATATATTTCGTGGTTCTTGTTGCAGGGGAGTTCAGTGAGTAGCACTGAAAAAAATAATATAAGCAAAATAAGTATTTTTTTCAGGTTTCCACTGCAATACTTGAATAACGTATGTGAGAATTTTCAGAAAAGCATTGATTCCCCTTCATATATTAGAATAATGGAATGTTCTATTGCCTTTTCATGTGGAATAATTAGGAAAGATAAGGATTTTTTTTTTCTTGGAGGCAATCCTGCTTCCTATGGTGTTGCTAAGGAATAAGGAATTTTCCTTCCAACTGATCTTAAAAGAGATATCTAAGATCTATATCACCAGTTTATGGATTACAGCTAACTTTACAGTCGTGCGTAAACTGTACATTTGAGTGCAATAAGACACGTCCCCTGTCTCACAATAAAAATATTATGGAACATTATATTTCCATATAGTAATGGTACTCTTATTTTACTAGTAGAAAGGTACAGTACTAATTTAATTGACTAACATAAAAGTCTCTCAAGTAAGATCAATACTTTATTTTCTCAACAGTTTTCATAAACGAAGATTTAATTCTACCTGTATTCCTTAGCCGCCGAGACAGAGATAAGGCGCAGGTCTGCTGACCATTGTGCTCTCTGGGACACACACACGAAACCTCTGGAGCAACAGACCTCAACCTGGCTGCACATTAGAATCGCCAGGGAAGCTGTTCAGAGACACCAATGCCCAAGCTCCTCCTCAGATCAATTAAATCAGAATCTCTGGGGGTGGGTTTGGGATATTATTATGTTTTTAAAACTCCCAAGGTGATTCATGTGCCATCGGAGTCTCCATCCATTGATTCAGGCTCTAAATTTTCGGGGGACAGGACACAAGCTAAGACCTCGGTAGATGGTCTTTCTTGGCGCCTCCCCTGCATTCCTGTTCTGGTTGCTAAGGGCAGAAATTTCCCACTCGCTGCCCACATTAGGCAGGGTTTTGTTTATCTTTTTTTGTTTTTGCTTTTTTGGTGGTGGTATTTTTTCCCCTCTTTACACTGTGGATCTTTATTGCCGTTGCTTCAATGCTTTTGAGTGCAGATCTCCCATTGACATCGGTGGGGGTGCTGCTCCTGGAACGAGTTTGGAATGCACAATTGAGAGCTTCTTGGTGCCGTCAGAGAGAAAATTTTGCCCAGAGCTTTTTATACGCACCAGGGCTTAGGTTTCTTTCTTCCTCTACTCTCTTTATTTTAATCTTGTATTCTCATGTCTGTGCCTTGTGATTGTGAATTTTGACTTTGGAGCTGCTCCTTTACTTTCTTTAAACTTTGCATGTGTTGTTCTTGTCTCTCTAGTTCTCAGGAAGGTCCTCTCTGGGGTGGCTTTTCCTCTGAGTCAGCAGATAGGAAGAGAGATGTTCAGTCCAGTTTCACTCCTGACCAGAGGCAGACCTTGGGCCCACGAGGTCGATCATTTAGGTCTCATGTTCCTGCTCAGTGTAATGAGTGTACTGAATGAAAAAGAAACTTTTCAGTCCCTTTTGATAAAGAGACTGTAAATCTGGGCAGGGCCCTTAGAGTCTAATGACATTCGGCATAGGATTGTGTTGTAGTCTATGGGGAAAACATTGTTTCATGAACTTTTTAGTAAAGGAAGGGGAAGAAGGGACAGTTTCCTGGGAATTTCTCTAGACTTCTATGCAGAAGAATCCATGGAAGTCAGCTCCACCATAGTCACAGTTCTGCATTCTCTCAATCTACCAACAGTGACACTACCCTGTGTCCGCCAACGTGGTGAAACAGATAATGGGGCTCTTTCTCCAGGAACACCACCAGAATTCTATCTTGTTATAATAGACAAGATGAGAACACATGGCTGAAATGATGGACCCACTCTTACCACATAAGGTCCAAATCTGGCAATCTGAGGGGAAGGGACGGGCACCAATCCAGCTGCGCAAATGGCTTTGAATGTGTGAGATCATACAATCTCTCAACTGGTCTGTAAAGTACTTATGATGCCATTAGGTTCTATAACATGGCATCAGTCCAGCCACTTTCTCAGGAAAAAGTAAAAGACAATTTTTGGTGGAGAATATTTGGTTTTCATCACCCCAACTTTCCTTGGATAACTATTTTTTGAATTCTTAAACCCAGAAAAATCCAGAAATTCACGATAGTTCTCATTATCATAAATCCAAATTGCTGATTTTTTTTCTTTCTTAGAGGAAAATGGATGTTTTCATTTATAATCATATTGCCCAGTTGATACTTTGCTGCAAACTCTTGTCATCAAAACTGCTGACAGAGCTCTGATCGGTGTGGGATCAAGTCCAGTGATAGGATCCCATAAAACCTGCCAGAGGACTCCACTGTGTGGTATGACTTTTTTTCTCTCTATTTGAGGGCTTTCTGTAAGTAAGATGTTTGAAGAGATGGGGAAGGTAGAGTTCAGAACTTAGTTGAATACCTATTATCTTCAGATGCGAATCATAGATCCATAACATCTGGTGTATTTCCTCCAAAAGAAATATTGGAAAAATAATCAGCATTAAAAAATCAATACAAAAGCCTCCCTGTTTCACTTATTATTTTTTCGCCTGCAATTAAAGGGGCGGAAGCCATGTGACCAAATTCTTTAGGTTAGTAAATGCTGGACTCAGGGAGAAAGTTGGTGAAGAATATTTCTGATAATAAAAGAAAACGGAGCTAAATGGCTGGTGTTTTCTTATTTTCTATTCTATAGTTCAGGGCTATTCGAAATAGAGAAAGATCTTTGAAAATTCCTGGATTTTTGCTTTGAATTATTTAGCAAAACAAACCAAAAAGGTCCATTTCCTTTTATAAATCTGACATACCACTGCTCCTACAGCAAAAATGATCACGCATTGTTGGAAACCCAAAAATGGGAAAATTTGAAATTCACATTTACATTTGGCTATAAAATTTCCTCACACCCTCATCGGTTTTTGAAATTGGAAAGACTGTAATAAAAGGCATGGAGAAAGAACCAACTTAAAAGAAATGTATGGGGGATTTATGTCCAGGGTTACATTGTTTTTAAAGGGCTTCAAAACAGGTATACAGAACATGAGTGAATATGCTACAGCACATCCAGGCCGTTTTGGCATGAGGGAGAGAGCAAGGCGGGCACCTCGTGAGCCACTCCTCGATTCAGTACACAGAGCTTTGCACAAACAGGGAGTAAGAGGGGAGACTGTGAATGGGGAGTACCTGAACAGGGAGTTCACAGGGAGGTGTCTAAGCCTGCAGCACATTCCCACAATATGTGGAGCTTGGCAGAAGGCTGGGCAGAGACAGCTACGCAAGCAGAGAGGGAAAACTACACTCACGCTGAAATAAATCAGATCCACTGTGTAGTTGATCAGAGCACTAATGCAAAAATCGGTCTGTAAGAGGGCCCTGAACCGTTTACCCAAATGTTGGCTTCATCAGTGGCTTTCTTATCAACATGGCCGATGGGTGTAGAAGGCACCAGATAAAAGAGAGGGAAAGAGGGAGGTGAGAATGAATGAAGGAAGAAACAAGTTTAAGTATAGATAGTACATAATTAAGAATAATAAATACATGGATGATAAAGTGAATATCTGAATAATGGAACAAAGAGACAATAAACTGGAATGGTCCCTAATTTACGAACTGGTTAAGAACCCAAATGGTCCCCAAATCATATTCTGCTTACCCCTCAGACTACTTAGACCAGCACTCCTCAAACATTCCTACTGGCAAAGAAGAATGGATTCCCTCCCTGGAGGCTCTGGTGGCGTAGCCTGAAGGAATTCTAGAAATCTGTTGTTTTACCTTCAAACTGAATGTGAATTCTATATTCGAATCCCCATTTTACCCATACTTATGCATACAGGTTTCCTTCAAGTCTAGATAGGTCAATGATCCCCAATAAGGATGCAGCTTGGTGCCTCCCTTAGTTCACATTACCCCAGAGCACACAGAGTCGAGTTTGGAGAGGCAGTGATAAGAAAAGAAGAAATGGATTCTCAGCTACTAGTAATGTGCCTTGAACTACCCAGAGGACCAAGTAAAAGAGATATCCACATCTTCGAAGAACAAAGAACGTTGGGGTTCTATGAACATTTCATCACAGCTTCTGGGCCACCGGAGGCATGACCCTGATGTGTTAAAACAAACTGGTACACGGAAAAGGAGGACCGTGAGAGTAGATATAAGCACAGCAATGATGGGGTGAAATGTTGACAGACTACATTAACAGACTGAATTTTAGATCGAATGCTTTCCTGCAATCGCCGTTCTTTATACCACTCATTCTCATCCAAGACTCACCAAACTCTAGCCTGCATCAGAGTCACTTGAAGATCTTGTCAGATACAGATTCCTGAGCCCCCTCCCCAGGGTTTCTGGTACAGTGGGTGTGGAATGAGACCTGAGACTCCACATTTGACAACCCATTCCCAAGGATGCTGATGCTACCATCCCCGTGGTCCACACTTTAAGAAATGCTGATTTAAGCCGTTCTTTGTTCACTGCCTCAGGAAAGGGATACACAATGGAAATTTGAGAAATAATTCTGAGGTCCGAATTTTAAACCTTAGGCTTTGGGGGAAATAAAGGGATGCTTAGCATAGACAAAGATTTGGAAAAATACTTTAAAGACTAGAAGCAAGTCTTCCTTCCCTGGGGGGAGTTGATTAGAGCTCAGATGTTGATGAGGCCTCTGTGAGAAATGATCCTGGATTCTGACACCTCCACCACGGAATCTGGGTGTGGAGATGGGGGAAAATGACAGTTGATGGGATGTGAAAGCATAGGGAACAGATGTCTCAGTCCCCACATAAAGCCCTGGGAAGGTGGGAAGACCTGAGAAGATGTGGGTACATGGTGTTCCTGAGCCAGGAGTTGGCAAACTTTTTCTTTAAGGTTCAGATAGTAAATATTTCAGCCTTTGCATGCCATATAGACTCCATCACCACTACTCAGTTCTGCCACCAGCACAAAAGTAGCCACAGACAACGCATAAAAATGAATGTGGCGATGTTCCAATAGAACTATATTTACATAAATAAGCAGCCGGCCAGATTTGGCGTGTGGGCTGTAATTTGCCCACTCCTGGTCTAAGATGACAGGGCTTCTGATAGCCTGCAAGGGCTTCATACATCCTAGCATGTTCCGGGAGACCCAGAATTACACATGTGCTAGAGAGCAGCATGGCGGTTGGAAAGAACCCTGATTCCCTGAGATTCCTGCATCCAGCATGGGGAGAAAACTGACTAAGGTAACCCCTGGCTGCAAAGGGGCCTCGCCCAAGGTGGAGAGATGCTAGGTCCCCATTCCCCACAGTGTTGCAGGATCAGGTAAGCCCCAGAACAGTTACAACCCTCGGCAAAGGAGGAAAGAGGAGAGTGACTTCAAATTTATTATGTTTTCTTCCCTGCCAGAATGGAGACTCAAAATAGAAATCGATTTACTTTTAAAAGCCAGATTTATGTCCTATTCTTATGTTTGCAGGGATGAGCTATTTTACGTTTTTGTTAATTGGGAATTTTTTCTTTGAAATCTGCTGCACATTTTACACTTAGAGTGCGTCACTAGCCACATTTCACGTGCTCTATAACCACATGTGGCTACAAGATACTATATTGGACTGTGCAGCTTTAGACACCAAGAGCTTCCCTCCTTTCCCTTCTCAGAGCCATCAGACCAGCCCACCAGGCCTGCCTTGACTGACCTTCAAATGAATTAAGAAAACGGTTGCTATTCAGGGAGGGCACAGACTCCAGCTGCCAGGGGCCTGAGAGGAGGATGAAGAAAAGAATTTTAAAAACCTCCCTTTGCAGGAGGTTTACCAGGAGGACAAAAGACCCCTAGGGACAATCATTTACGTGGGAATTTGAATAGTTCCGGTTAATCTCTAGGTCTGTGTACGTGACCATTCTAGGAAAACCTGCACCACGGGTTAATTAAAAAATCTAAATGTAGCAACATTTCACAACCATTACTCACTTCTAATAATTTTCAAGTAAAAGATGAATAGAGTAGTAAATCAATGTTATTAAAATAATCTACAATTCATCAAGAATAATAAGCAAATAGAATAATTTGATATTCGCACATTTCTAAGAGAAACACCCATCATTTATATATACATCACAGTGCATAGTTTATAATTCAATTACCGTCTACGGAGAAAGTTTGGAGGTTGGATTGTTCACCCAGACATTAGTGTATTAGGTTAAATAATGGGATAGCTCGTGATTTAGGATGCGATGAGAGTCCTGCTGTATTCTGAATGATGTCACAAAGTCTATGTGCTTCATCTCTAGCCCAGTGGGGTGGAAAGTTTAAGTAACATTCGGATATTATTGATCGCTAGAATCTTATAAAGCAAGGTAAATCTGGAAATGTGGGATCTAAGGTGCACTAACGAGCCCCTTTGGTGGGTCTCCAGAACTGGGGGGACACTGCTGGTAACACTGCACTATGGAGGTAGCAGAACATCGCATTTCATGGACGAGATCATTAATACAGATTACTGCCTTTTAACTTGTGCCAAAACAGGGAGTGTGTTGTTCACAGATTTTCAGGAAAATAGGAAAATGCTATTTTTAAAATCAGGTGAAAATATGCTGCTTAACGTTTTAAGAAATTAAATTTCCACATTATCACAGATTTTTGTTTGGGCGGCACCTGCCCTGTCTCTCTAGATCGACATGGTCTGAATATAGTGAGCCACATACATGATGTAACATTTTTTAGGAGCGACATTTATAATAGAAAAACAAACAGGTGAAGGTAATTTAAGTAATACTTTATTCTACTCCGTGTATCGAGAATGTCATTATTTCACCATGTAGTCAATATAAAACATTATTCATGATTTTTAATACATTTTCTATAGTAAGTCTTTGAAACCTGGAGCATAGCTTACACTTGGAGCATGTCATAGGCCACATTCCAAGTGCTCCCTAGCTACAGGTGGCTAGTGACCGCCGTACTGGACAGCGCTGCCTCCGACACCTTGTGATCACTGGAGAGGAGCGAGACCAAGACCCGCTTCCTGCCAGACGTGGCCAGCGCTCTCCTCCCCTTCAACCAGCACAAAGCTGCTCCACAAACTGACTGCAGTGCAGTCAGCAAATTTCACTGAATGGAGACTCTCAATATCCCTGATTTCGACATGTGACATGTGTGGAGACCCTGATTATTTCTACCCACAAAATAGGAATGATGCTTTGCCGTTCATGACGGCAAAGTGTCAAACAGCAAACACTCAGCATGACACCTCCAGCTGATCACATGTCCTTCATCTCTTTTTTTAAAAGGAAACTGAAATCTTGAAAAGCTTTCTTGAAATCACATTCTTCTGATTCTTAGATTTGATAAATAGCATATGTGTTGGGAGGTGGGGAGCAGGGGAGGAAAGATTCGTGTTTTTACAGCTGACGTGTTGCCTAGGAAGAAGTTGCAGGGAAAACAGTTGGATGATGGAGAAAGAGGAGATTCTTCCTGCAGCCCTATCTTGCCTAACTTGCTAGAGCCTTCCCGCTGTGCAGATGTTCTGGTCAAAGTGGTAGGTAACCCCTCAGATCGCAGGCTGCCAAACAGGGTGAGGACACTGAGAGATGTAATTAAAATCTGCTTTGAAGAATGTAAAATAAAAATATGGACTAGCCAGCATGTGAAAGGGCTCTTTTCTTGTCTTTGTTCCTTGGGGAAGGGGAGTTTCTCTCCAAGGCAGCCGGCAGCAGGGCTTTGAAACACCCAGGATTCGCAAGGTAGGAATCTTAAAATGACTGCCATCAATGTATTCACAGCCAAATCAGTGACTTGCCAGGTTTTCTGGGGATTTTAAGAGGGTCAGTGTGTCTTTTTTTTCTATCACAAAGAGAACAAAAGGTGCAGGCCATTTGGGCTAGCCTGTCTGGTTTTGAACCATACTTATTGATAATCTCACAAAACACCCCCAGAGGAAGTCAAGCGCATGGGTGTGTCTATACAACCTGAGCCAAAGTGGACCAGACCGAAAATGTTTTGCCACCTGAACGAGCTGCTCGGCTGCCAAATTGGATAGAGAAGGCACAGCCAGGACCAGTGGGCAGAAGCTGCTGGAAGTAATTTCCAATTCATTATTTGGAAAGGGCTTCTAAAAATCAACAGTCATGGTATGGATTCTGGGAGAAGAGAGCTTTAAATCAATGGGCCTATCCACGTAGGGATAGGCCTTCTCAGGCAAACTGCATTTGGGAAATCCTACATTCTTCAATTCATTCCATCAATATTCATGTACATTCATTGAAAACGTCTATGTGCCCAACACTGGGGTCACAGAAATAAAAAGGTCATGGTCTTAGTCCTCACATCACTCCGAAGCTCATGATTCTATCCATGCTTGTTGTCTAAAATCATAGGATTAAGTCTCAAATTGGGTGGGTGTGAAAGACTGTGACCCCTTCTGGGCCCCACATTCATAATAAGGCAGCCTACCCCAATCAGGCAGCGTCATGGATCAAACCACTAGCAGTGATACACGCCTCGGGTTATGCCAGCCTGCCTGCCTGGGATCTTCCCCTCTCCACAGGTTATCTTTCAAGTGCCAGGTAAGGGCTGGCCTCCCTCAGAGTTCCTTCTTTGACAACCAAAGTGAGCTGATCTCTCTTTTGGAAATCCTCTCACACGTACAACCAACATCATTACATTCCAGTAATTTCATGCATGTTTGTCTTCTCGGTAAGAATATAAAGTTCTTAGAGTTCAGGGCAAACACAGTCTGCATTTTCTGTATCTTTCACTATGACAGCTTGAGGTTGTTTGTATGAATGGTGAAAAAATACTTATTGAATGAGTTGAAAACTCAAGAGAATTAAGAATATTGACAAATCACGTATATTAAATAAATGACATCAAACAAGAAAATCAATGAGAAATTACTTCCTGGCATGTGGGAAACTAGTGTATATATGGGCAGACACAGAGAAGGACACAGAAATGCAGGGATCCATGCTGTAGGAATTCAAATATTTGTTGAACTTACTAAATTAGTTAATATTTGAAACTCAACATGTACATCAATTACTTACCATTAGTTTTTGGTTTTTGGTTGTATATGCTCAATATAAAAGGCTTTACTGGATAATTCAATTAAAAACACCTTGTCCCTATTGTGTTCTCTTTCCCTAACATTTTTTCCTGTTGTTTTTTTACTCATTTAGATATAAAATTAACTCAAAACTCTCTTCACACTGTCTAAGTGCTTCTTTCTGGTACTCCAACATTCCTCAAAAACATGGACCCATCCAACTCCAATGCAAAGACCACCCAAAGCTTTCCCTCTGGAAAAGGCTTAGTCCCTCCCAGGCCCAGCTGAGGGTTACCCTCAACTGATATATTTCAATCTTCCCTGCCTTTCTACAAATTCAATACATGGTATAATGTCCATTAAAAATGAAAACTCATAAAAATGTTATGTTTCATTTTACATGTGTAGGAAAGGTACTAAGGGTTGATTACTACTGCATTTTAGCTCCTAGAGAAGCACAGTATGATTTGTTTAAAAATATTTTAAAGAATTAAGGTTTTTTTAAACATCCTTCTTATTTAAAAAAAATAATGATTGAGGTCAAGTTATTTGTTTGTGCTGATAGAAAATGGAGATGAAGAAATGTAATCAACTGAAACTTCCAAACCTGTGTATAGTCATTTTCTCTGTCCCCGTTCAGAGCAAATTTGAAGTAACATAGTGAAGTAATGTTGAAGTAATTCAAGTAACATAGGGAACAGGAATAAGGTCCACTCCCTTCTATTTATCTTCTTTCCTTGTGGAGGTATTCATGTCAATTATGTCAAAGAAACTTGGGGGGAAAAAGAACAGATGAGTAGGTCATGAGTAGTCAGGTATCAAATTGCTGACTGGGCATCTATAAGAACCTTCCTAACATGGCTGAGAGAAAGGTAGAGGAATGACCACATTCATGGCCAGGCTCACCCCTCCAAATGTAAACCTCAAGGAGGAGGAAATGTAAGCAATAGATCCAGCTTTGCAAGCTTGGGGCACTGAGGTTAGGCTTATTTAATATTCATATTACAAGGCTTTTGGGTCTCGGTGTGCCTGTGATGAAAGTATTTCTTCCACATCCAGGCTACTCCACCTTGGAACTCTTTGAGACCTCCAGGAATATTTACACAGTGCAGTGGTCCATGGTCTGATTATTATCATTGCCTGACAAGAGAGAGCTAAAATCCTTGCTCAGTCACCCCCCAAGGAGCCCAATGCCCTTTAGCTCTTGTTCACGGACAGTGTTCTTGAGTCACACTCAGTGCTTACCTTGTGTCATGCTCAGGGCTTACTTTGTCCCCAGCTAGACAATCTGCAGTGACCTCAACAGACCCTGTGTCTGACACCTGGAGGTCAGCAGTCCTGAATAAAGGGGCCTTAGTGACCTGGGATCTTCGTTACCATCACTGGCCTAACAGCTCTTTCTCCAGGTTCAAGGGATGCGGGGTTGAAAATCTCCATCCCATGAAATCAGTCATATCCTTCTACCACAACTTCATGCCATCTTATGCCTAGGCTCCTCTGTTAAAGCCCTTAAGTTAAACACCTCTTTCTGTTTACACACATACACACACACACACACACACAAGCATGGCCCCTTTTGTTCAGGCATTATCATCATCATCATCATATTTATTGAATGGTTATTGTACTGTGTTAAAGATTTCACTGTTAATAATTCATTTAATCTTCATGACAATCCTTTGAGGTAAATTTTACTATTCAGCCCATTTTATAGATGACAAAACTGAGGCATATAAAGGATAGACAACTTTTCTAATATCACACAGCTGGGAAGTACACCGCTAGGGCCTGAACCAAGTGGTCTGATTCTAGAAGACTCACTTTGTTCTATGCCCAATACTACCTGACTTCCACATCCCAACCAGAGAGAGGAAGAAGCTACAAAACCCACAAAACCCATGGTGACCCAGAGACACTCTCTAGGTCATGGAGAGATAGTGAGAAATCAGTTCCTGCAGCATTCACGTGAATTACCTCTGTAACGGGCAACATATGGTGACTTGTCTGTTTGGGCAGAGGTCTGGCAGAGAATATTCAGAGAACTCAGTTTCTCTAGAATCTCTCTAGATGGCCTCCAGTGAGTTTGGTGTCCCAAGCCGCAGAGATGTTTCCCATCCATTCTCTACACTAGCAGTCAGCCCTGCTTCCTTTCTGAGCCTTCTATTCCCTTTGTAAAGGAGCCTGCTCTGGCTTTATAACTCTGGGTGAGAGCCTACTCTCATTTTAGCCTGATGCCCAAGGTCTTCTGTATCTAGCATTTATTTGTCAGATGTAAGGCTGGTTGAAACCATTCTAGATGAACTGTGGGAATCCGGAACATGTCTGGAGACCATACTGACTATAACAGCGAATCATTTCTACAATATCTACTGGATACAGAGAGTGTATTTTTGGGTGGAAGCTTATGTGTTTTCTGTGCCATCTTGTAATTAAAGTGAAAAGTAATTATCCAGTTCCAAAGTGTGAATGGACTAAAAGTTATTGTAATATTTCCCCATAAGACAAAGGGGGTACCAGAACTACCCTGTTTATTTTTAACACCCTCTCCCCTCCAAAGAGGACAGGAGCTGGCCATTTTGTAAGACCCCATCCGATTCATCTTGAACCTCAGCGAATCCAAAGTTTAAGTCTATGTGACATTTCTGGTGGTGCATTATATCTTTGCAAAAATAAAATCCCTTTGATTAAAATTTCACACCTAGCTGAGGACCACGAAACGCTGATTACCTGGTCCAGTCCTAGGCCAGCATTGCCAAAAGATTTACAAACCTCAGCACAACTTGAGGGGAACTTGGCCTAGGCTTCAAGTTAGTGAGATCAGTCAAAGCCCAAGGCGTTTGCCAGGTGGCCTGTTCCCTGGCCTCTGTCAGCAGCTCTAAATTAGGCACATGCTCTTTAAATCCAGCCGTGGAAATGATTGGCCAGTGGAGCCAGAGCCCGGAGCAAATGCAAGCAGGCTGCCCGTGACTGACACCAAGGGCATGCAAGAAGTTCAGTGTTCCTCTCGCCTGTCATCCTCCATGGGTTTGAGGCCAGAAAGCAAAGTCTATTCACTGAAAGCAGACGCTCGAGTTCCAGTGACATAGAAAGAAATGGAAAGAATTGCAAATGCCCAGATTTGCAAGCGTTGGTGTTATGGGATAGAGGCAGGGGCAATCTTCGGGCTAATGATATTACAAAAGTGTTCGTAAAGCCTCAGGCTTACACATCTCTAGCGCCATAACTAGCTGCTGTTTTAAAAAGGACATTAGGTTTACATTTGCATCTTCGAGATAAAGATTTTATGTCAGCAGTTCAGCCCTCTGGACAGCATAAAATCATAAGAAATGGGTTATACCAGTTGGCCACAAGTCTGGGGTTTGGTCTTTGATGACAGCCTGCAGCATAGGCCCGTGTGACCTCACCCTCCAAAGGTTAGGGGATATGACTCTAAAATATTGTCTGTGAAGTTTAAACCCTTCTTAAAGTCATTCATGCTCTCAACTTGTACAACCTTTAGTATGCTTTCTACATGCTATATAAAATAGTTGCACTTTTCTCATGTGTATTCTTGAACACTTGCTGGCTTCAAGGAGGTTCATTACTTCTCTAATTGCTAAAGTTGGAGAAGAAGTGCTATGATCACCTCTTTTGATTAGATAGATTGTAATCATAGCCAAGCTCGGACTCTGGTGGCAAGGTAGAAGATGAATTGACACGTGTCAAGACTGAAAGCAGGAGACCAGGAAGGATAGCCCAGAAACAGGTCAGGAAAAGAATGGAGACAAGCTGAACTGGAGGAGTAGCAGGAGGGCAGGAGAAGAGAGGGAGGGGCAAGCTACGTGAGAGCCCGAAAATCTCACAATTCATCTTCTCACCTCAGAGTAGAGTCAAAACATTCTGAGACCCTTTAGAACTATTCAGAGATCCCTAGCAGAAATAATGAGTGTTGAGAAAGAAGTAATGAGAGGAAGCAATGGGTAGAATCTGGGGCAGAAGGCCTGTTAGGGAAGAATCTAGAAGGTAGCAGAGTCATTCGAAAGGAGACAGTAGGAGAACACAGCAAATGGAAGGGGTTCATTTAAAAATACTTGGAAGATTTTGATCAGAACAAAAGATATGACAAAAAGAGGGATAGATGCAGTATAGAGAGACATGAAATAGTAGAGAGGATGGAGGGTCGAGGCTGGACCAATTTTGGAAAAGAAGCACTAGATGCTACATCAAGGCACTGACAGGGGCCCTGAGAATTAGGGACACAGAAGACCACCTGACAGATGCATGGAGGTGTGACCCACACGAGTCCCAGAAAGGAACAGAAGAAGCAAAAAAAAAAAAAAAAGCAACTGATGACTTTAAAATTAGAAAAACTAAATTTGGGCTTATTATGCCCAAGAGGAATATAGCCTGATGCACAATTTATGCAAATTGATAAAGCTGATTACACAAATTAGCCAAGGCTTTGGCTTGTTTTTTCTCTGGTCAATAAATCCCCCCCCCCTTTTTCTTCAAATTCAGTCTATCACTATTGGCGTTTCCAACAAACCCTCTTGTTAGTTGTGATGGCCAATTACTTGAAAACACTAAGTGCAAATAATTTCTTATTTCAGGCTCTAGGCCTGAACTTGTAGGATGCTGACAGAGCAGGATAGATTCGAATAGTTGGTTCTCCTATGTTGGGGACATAGTTCATTTAACACATGCATGACCATCCCTAGTGAAATGTTCCATTCAGATAAGCCTTACCGAAACCGCACCCAAATTTCACTGAACAGCATGAAACACATCATTTGTGAAAGAGTATTAATATGCATCTCAGCCAATCCTCAGAGCCACCATAGGAAATAGAATCTCTGATCATCATTCAAATGAGAGAAACTGAGTTATAGTGATAAATAAATAGTGATAAATAACCTTCCCAAAGTCACAGAGTCCGTAGGCAGTGAAAACACGGCTCAAATCCAAGTCAAATAAGCTTTACCACTTAGAGTCAGTCCCTTGGCTCCAGAAGTAGGGCACACAAGCCTGAATTTTCTGGTTCAAGTGCTCGTCCCCGTGTGGGAGGGTTTTGAGAGCACAAGCACACTGTAGGGTGGGAAGGAGGGCCCCCTGCAGGGTTCCAGTCAGGGGGTGGTGTGGTGTAGTGCTTAGGACCACAGGCTTCCAGACTCTGCCACTTGCTAGCTGTACCCACCTACACCTAGTAATGAACAGTTAACTACCTCTAAACCTTGATATTCTCAGCCACACAATGAGGGTACTATATGCTATAGTACCTTTCCTATGAATTGCTGTAAAGAGCAAATGAAAAAAATTACAGCATGGAAAACACCGTACCTGGCGCAAGGAAATTTGTCAGTAAACCATTAGCTGTCAGGACAGTCTTAGTGACAGACAACGAAGTATGCTGTTTAGCAAAACACTCCTGTAGCGCTCATGTAACACCAGCGACTTCTCACAGGAACCAGTCTGTGAGGTAAGCATTATCACCAGCCTCCATCTACAGCACAGGGAAACGGAATCCAAGGCCCCAGAGCTGGAGAAGGGGGAGCAGGACTCACCCTCCATCAGAGGACTGCAGGACCACTGCGCTTGGCACTCTGCTCCCCGCCCCCACCTCCCCCACGCCCTCTCCAACCACAGATCTCTGCTCCTGCTTTCTTTGGTTTCTACATCAACTTAAGTGACTATTGGATGCCAATCTACTCTCCAGAAAAGCACAGCCAAACGCAAATAAAATAGAAGCCACATTGTTAACGATCACAATTCTAGCAACAAACAGAAACATGCGCTTTAAGAGCCTTAAGGAGATAAACATCCCCAAATAGACAGCCCTGCTCTCCCAGTGACTCATTTTTATTCAACTTTCTTCTCTTATATTTAGCGTTTGCTTTGATGAGGCATACCATTTCTCATGAATGAAAAAGGATAAAGTAACAAGGAAAGGAACTCTTGTCCAAAAAAAGAGCCTGTTTTGTTCAAGACCTGCCCACATGCTAGTTGTGGGCTTTGACGGCTTAATAGGACCTCCCCACAGCCAAAGGATAAAGGAGCTGTCCGTCAACGTGCAAGAACTAGTTATTGCCACCAAGGTACAGATTTCCTTTCTCCAGTTTGGTGACATGTGACTGATGATGAGGTCACCAGGGCAGGGCAGAAAAGTCCAGAGGAAAAACTAAAACCTCCAGGTTTTTAGCAAGATTTAAGTAAAAATGAGCTTCCTCATTAGTGGGTTTTTCTTTGCGAAGCATTCTCAAGTCATTTATTAAAGCATTTTTAGACATCTACCTAGTAAACAGAGATCACTTATTACACCTCCCTGTCACTATTCTTAGTAGTGGCAATTTGTCCAAGGAAACAACTGGCAACATTTGGGACATATTGTTAAATCATAGGAAACACGAGAAAATATAATACTGCCTCTGTGAAATATAAAGAGGAATCACTGAAAATCACTGTACTAAGAGAAGTAAAGAAAGTTCTCAAGAGTGGGAAAAGCAAAAGCCTGGATAAGAATTTATGTTCATGCAATGAGATAAGAGCTGAAATAAGTAAAAGTAGAAACAAGTTACTCTGGCATAAAATTAGAGCTTTGGCAAGAAAGTAAAACCCAGGAATTGCATGTTAATATTATCAGGACAATGGCTTTACCTGCCTTTTGAGTATTGTGTGGGAATAATAGAGAACTTGGAGTCACTGAGATCTCAGAGAGTTCACAAGAAAGGCAATTCAAACGATGAGGTATTGTAGATCCTAAATTTCTAAGGAGGAAAATTAATGGAAAAATTGGGCAGCAGTTCACTGGGACACTTACTCACCCTTCACTTGGGTAAGTCTACAAAAGGACGTAAATTCCAGGTATTACCAAGAGAACAGATCTACACATGTGAAAATTCTCTCCCTCACCTTCTGGTGAAATATTTCCCAGCCTTCCCCCCCCACACACACACACTATATGCCAAATTTAAAATCCTATAAAAACTTGTCCCTCCAGGCTTTAGAGAAAGATGGTATACTCAGTAGTCCTGGGAGGTTATTACAAGATTTCTCCTGAATTTTCAGAGGTGGACCCGCTGAAACAAACAGCCAGGGTGGCAATTGGGAGGGTCTTTCTGTTCATTTTCTTTCCCCACACTTCCCACTGTTTAGTACCTACACCACTCCCAGTAAAGTGACAGTGATTTCCATATCACTGAATCCAGCAAGCCATTTCCCTCTTGTTTTCCTCAAGTTCTCCATAATAATCAACCATGTGGACCATTGGAAGCATCACTTCCCCTGGATTCCAAGACAACACGCTGTCCTGATCTTCTTCCTAGCTCTCTAGACACTCCTCAGTGATGTCTTCCAATCTTCTTCTGTCCAAATTTACATTTCAGAGGCTCTCAAGACTTGTTTCTAGAGCTGTTTGCCTTCTTACTACCAGTTTTCTTCTTGGGGGAATCGACTGATGTCCACGGCTTCAGCTACTCTCTACAAACCTTGGATTCTCTAACTTATACCTCTAGCCCGGATATCTTCCAGTCTCCTCTGCGGTGTCTCAAAGGCACTCACACTACACATGTCTGAGGCCACACTAATGGTCTGTTCCCGCATCCTTAACCTGCTCCCATATTTCTGATCTCAGGCAACGACATCTTCATCTCGATAGCTGCCCAGGCTGTAAACATGCCTCTTCCTCAATATGCATCAGTTTTTTCTGTTACTGTGGTCCTCCTCTTCCCCACCCCCACTGCCACAACCTATTCCAAGCTGCTTCTACATCCCACCTGCATGCCTTCCTCATTGGTCACCCCCTATGGTCCCTTACTCCCCTCTCCTTCCTTCTACCCTGGCGGCCAGGCTATTTTACGCAAATGGAATCTGATCTGTCTGCTCTCTTCCTGAAAGCTCTTGTAACGTTTTCACTTCTCCGAGAAAAAAATGCCAGTCTCTAACATGGCGTAGATACAAAGGCCTGCAAAATAGGGACAGGTTTAAGTTTACAGGACCATCTTTACTACATTCCCTTTAACCTCTTGCTTTGACCATGCTTGCCTTTTTCATGACCTGGTCAACACCTGATAGTGTTTGCCTCCTCTCACTTCCTCCAAAGAGCATGTTCCTACTTGCCTCGGGGTCTTTGCACATGCCTAGGCCTTTTTTCCTACTTAGTCTTCAGAGATCAATGCCACATTATATCCTCAATGAAGGGTTCTGTGACCCCTCCTCAAGTCCTCCTTTTTTGATGATTATTTAGCCCCTGAACTTTTCTTTTTCCTCAGGGCTAAGGGTGAGAGGTAAGTCTGATTTCAAAGGCAGCCTTTAATTTCCACCAGATACCACTCAGATTGATCCACGCAGTTGCTGAAGTGTGTGTTGAGGTAAATAGGTCGGTGTGTAAACCAAAAGAGGTAAACCACAAATTCTAGATAGAATAAAAACCTGAGTATGAAAAATAATGTATCAACATTTAGAAGAAAATATGGGAGGATTTACTTGGAATGTGGTATTAGGGGGGTATTTCTTTAAGCAAAATGAAAAATACATAAACCATAAAGGAAAAAATGCATACACTTGACTATATTAAAAGTCGTCAAATGCTGTTCAATAAGTCACTATATACAAAACAAATGACAAGCAATGGACTGTTACACACACACAAACACACACATGATCTCCAAATAGGAGAGCACTAGTATTTAAAATAAACAAAAACACTCTTATAAATCAACAAGAAAAAAACGAAAAATGGACCAACAACATTAACAGGAAACCCATGAGAAGAAATCTAATTGGTTAATAAAAATAGGAGGATCTATTCAGTCTCACTACAATGAAGTGTCCACTTCACCCATCTTTCGTCAGAATGTTTAAGTCTGACTTTACCAGGTGTTGACTAGATAGTGGGAAAGTACAAACTATCCTAAACCATGGATGGGTGTATAAATCTATTTAATCACTTTGGAGATTAGTCTAGCCATGACCATCTG